>NC_053491.1:11377881-11434397 GCF_905171775.1 Rana temporaria
ATAACTTTATTGGAGACTGCTCAGACAAAACACCATGGCAGATACAACCGGCCCTTTGAGGGCAACCATAATGCTGATGCGGCCCGCAATGGAATTGAGTTTGACACCCTCTGTTCTAGAGGAAGAGTCACTCTCCTAACATATGAAGATCGAACGACCTATGTAAGTTAATAAAAAACATTTTGCCCACTTTTGCAGTAACTTTCAGTACAGTCCTTGTATTTACCGAACAGGCGAGCGAGCGTGCTTTTCGAACGTGCTAATATTTTTGTGGTCTACCTATGATTACTTACTATGCCGGACATAAATTAGCAATTCATGCCGGCCTCTATTCACCTACAAGCATCTCTGCAGTGGGAGGAAACAGGAAAAAAAAAAAGGTAATTCCACTCATTAGACGAGCACCAGCGGGATGATCCAACTAGATGGGGGAAGGAAACTCACACATTTACTTTTGTTTCCGCTTTGAAGCTAATCGAAAATCCAATATATTTGGTGGTCAAGCAAAAGACAGGAAAAAAAAAATGTGACAGTTTACGTATGTGAAAACTATTCCAGAAAAAGCAGACACTTCATCACCGCCGTGACGGGTGCCAGAGGAGTATCACTGCAGCTACTTTTCTCTTCAAATTATCATAAGTCAACTTTGTGGAATGAGGAAACTGCAGTGATCCGCTCTAGTGACTGAGGAATAGCTACCTCTTAACATAAAAAAAAAAAAAAAAAAAGAATGTATTAACTAAAATTCATCAATAAAGCAGATCCAAAAGGAACCTGGGGCCAGATCCACAGCCGCCGAGCGCAACTTAACTTTTCAGAGTTAAGTTACACTGCCGCAAATCTCCCAAGTTAGGTGCCGATCCACAAAGCACTTACCTGGAAATTTGCGGCGGTGTAACTTAACTCCGTCAGGCGCAAGGCGTTCCTAATACAAATGGGCGATTCCCATTTAAATTAGGCGCGCTCCCGCGCCGGACATACTGCGCTTGCTCCGTCGGGTAACTTACCCGACGTGCATTGCGCTAACTGACGTCGCTCCGACGTCATTTGCTTAGACGTTAACGTAAATGGCGTCCAGCGCCATTCACGAACGTCTTACGCAAACGATGTAGAGTTGAAAATTTTGAAGCGGGAACGACGGCCATACTTAATAGGGCTTAGTCAAATAGGACTCAGCCCTATTTTTACGCGGCGTAACTCGACGTAAACGACGTAGATTTAGCGCTACGGGCCCGTCGGAACGTTCGTGGATCGCCGTAAGTGTTCATTTGCATATTCTAGGCCGGCCGCAATGGCCTCGCCACCTAGCGGCCGGCCTAGAATTGCATCCTTAAAATCCGACAGTGTAATTCAATTACACATGTCGGATCTTCTGCCTATCTATGGTAAACTGATTCTGTGGATCAGTTCCATAGATAGAAACAGGGATACGACGGCGTATACCTTTTGTGGATTACCCCCCTGGTGCATTAAGCAGGGGGCTTAAATTTCATTGTGGGCCACATCAGCATTATGATTGCCCTCAAAAGGGCCGGTTGTATCTGTATCTGCTCGTCAGTCCTGCCTACTTAAGCCTTCCAGCTCAGTTGCTCTCTGCCTTCTCCTTGGTCAACATCACAGAGACTTTCTCCTGCGTTCCTGTTGAAGACTTTCCTTGGCTGACATCCCTTCTGGCTCCTGATCCTGCTTGCTGTTCTACTACGTTCATCTCTGGCTCTCTGACCTTTGGGTTCTCTGAGCATCCGATCCGGTTCCTGAACTTTGGTTTTGACTACGCTTAGGCCTCCTACACGCGATAGGTTAACCAGAGGACAACGGTCTGACGGACCGTTTTCATCAGTCAAAACCGATCGTGTGTGGGCCCCATAGGTTATTTAACCACCGGTTAAAAAAAAGCAAACTTGCTTTAAAATTTAACCGATGGATTGCTAACCGATAGGTCAAAACCGATCATTAGTATGCAAAACCCATCGGTTAAAAACCCGCGCATGCTCAGAATCAAGTCGACGCATGCTTGGAAGCATTGAACTTCATTTTTTTTTCAGCACGTTGTTGTGTTTTACGTCACCGCGTTCTGACACGATCAGTTATTTAACCTATGGTGTGTAGGCGGGACGGACCATCAGTCAGCTTCATCGGTTAACCTATGACAACGGTCCTTCAGACCGCTGTCCTCTGGTTAACCTATCATGTGTACGAGGCTTTACTCTGTTTATATTTTTATTATTATTTTTATTAAAAAAGTGTGATTTAACTGTACTTCTGTCTCGGTCTGATTCCTGGTTTCTGATAGACAGCTTTGCTCTTATCGGCGCCCGGTTGTACCTGTTACATGCACGCAAGCAAGGCGGGAAGAGATCTCCAAAGAA
The DNA here is from genome assembly GCF_905171775.1 of Rana temporaria. Lineage (NCBI taxonomy): Eukaryota > Metazoa > Chordata > Amphibia > Anura > Ranidae > Rana > Rana temporaria. The sequence goes on from NC_053491.1 coordinate 11,380,251, forward strand.
AGAATGATCTTCCTGCACAGGGAGGTACTAGAGCCGGGTTCAGGTAGGAGAGAGTAGAAATGTGAGGAAGCTTTGGGGGGGTGGGAGTTGGGGCTGCGCACTGTGCACATCACACCCCTAAACCCTGCACTTTGTACACAGTGCATCCCTGAACTCTGTATGTAGCATACTCCTGAACCCTGCATTCTGTACGCAACTCACTCCTGAACCCTGCACTCTGTACGTAACGCACCCATAAACCTTGCACTCTGTACGTAGCGTACCCCTAAACCCTGTACTCTTTACATAGCGCACCCCAGAAATCTGCACTCTGCACACAGCGCACTCCTAAACTCTGCACTCTGTATGTAGCGCACCACTTAAATCTTCACTATGTACAAAGCACACCCCTGAACTCTGCACTCTGTACATAGTGTAATCTTGAACTCTGCAGTCTGCACACAGCGCACTCCTGAACTCTGTATGTAGCGCACCACTTAAAGCGGGATTCCACCCGCGATTTAAAAACGGTATGTTAAACGGTAATTTCTCCAGTGAATTTGGGAACCCGGTACTGGCCGAATGTAGGTCCCCTGGACCCGGTACTTGGCACACATGTAGCCCAATTTCTCCTGTACAAGTGTGCAAAGTTTGTTGTCTGGGGGACCTACGGCTGGGGAAGCACCGATTTTTCGAACCCGGGCACCCCTTCCATAGACTCCCATGTTAAACATCAGTCTAGTCATGAAAACAGTGAGGCATGGGCACAGTGCGGCATGGGGGCACAGTGAGGCATGGGCACAGTGTGGCATGGGCACAGTGAGGCATGCACATGGACACAGTGAGGCAAAGTGAGGCACAGTGAGGCATGCAGATGGACACCCTAGGCTTATACTCGAGTCAATAAGTTTTCCCATTTTTTTGTGGTAAAATTAGGTGCCTCGGCTTATATTCGGGTCGGCTTATACTCGAGTATATACGGTAGTTACATTACGAACATCCCAGACCCATTTACTTGATCTGATCGGTTGCGATGAGAAAAGCCTCCATTTTTTTCCTTTCTTCAGTCTTTAAAAATAAGCATTTACTCTGAAAACTGTGGTACCTCAAGGTTGGGGAAAAAAAACCCGCCTTCAGACTGCCCTGCACGTGGCCCACAGCGGGACACGCGCGAGCGCTTCTCTCTATGTGCGTAACAAAAGGTGTCAGGAGACGCGTCTTATTCCCCGGCCCTCCCTCTAATACAAAACCTGTTGAAGTCAGCTACTTCAGAATCACCAGCAGATATCAGATTAATGATTCACATGGTCTAAAGGCTAGAAGAGCGCGTCATTCTACAACAGAGGCAATAGCTTATCCAATTGGAACAGGAAGAATTCTTGCAACCTTCGCAAAATAACAACACATTTTCTAGCTGGGAACTAAGTGGGGAAGTGTTGGAACCTTTCATTTTGCTGTTCACACTTGGGAGATTCACCATTGAAGTCGCCTTCCCTCTTCCTATAACATTAGGAGAGTCTCTTCCCTCTTCCTATAATATTGGGAGAGTCTCCTTCCCTCTTCCTATAATATTAGGAGAGTCTCTTCCCTCTTCCTATAATATTAGGAGAGTCTCTTCCCTCTTCCTATAATATTAGGAGAGTCTCTTTCCCTCTTCCTATAATATTGGGAGAGTCTCCTTCCCTCTTCCTATAATATTAGGAGAGTCTCATCCCTCTTCCTATAATATTAGGAGAGTCTCTTCCCTCTTCCTATAATATTAGGAGAGTCTCTTCCCTCTTCCTATAATATTAGGAAAGTCTCTTCCCTCTTCCTATAATATTAGGAGAGTCTCTTCCCTCTTCCTATAATATTAGGAGAGTCTCTTTCCTCTTCCTATAATATTAGGAGAGTCTCTTTCCCTCTTCCTATATTAGGAGAGTCTCGTTCCTCTTCCTATAATATTAGGAGAGTCTCTTCCCTCTTCCTATAATATTAGGAGAGTCTCTTTCCTCTTCCTATAATAATAGGAGAGTCTCTTCCCTCTTCCTATAATATTAGGAGAGTCTCTTTCCCTCTTCCTATATTAGGAGAGTCTCTTCCCTCTTCCTATAATATTAGGAGAGTCTCTTTCCCTCTTCCTATATTAGGAGAGTCTCTTCCCTCTTCCTATAATATTAGGAGAGTCTCTTCCCTCTTCCTATAATATTAGGAGAGTCGCCTTCCCTCTTCCTGTAATATTAGGAGAGTCTCTTCCCTCTTCCTATAATATTAGGAGAGTCTCCTTCCCTCTTCCTATAATATTAGGAGAGTCTCTTCCCTCTTTCTATAATATTAGGAGAGTCTCTTCCCTCTTCCTATAATATTAGGAGAGTCTCCTTCCCTCTTCCTATAATATTAGGAGAGTCTCTTCCCTCTTCCTATAATATTAGGAGAGTCTCTTCCCTCTTCCTATAATATTAGGAGAGTCTCCTTCCCTCTTCCTATAATATTGGGAGAGTCTCTTCCCTCTTCCTATAATATTAGGAGAGTCTCTTCCCTCTTCCTGTAATATTAGGAGAGTCTCTTCCCTCTTCCTATAATATTAGGAGAGTCTCTTCCCTCTTCCTATAATATTAGGAGAGTCTCTTCCCTCTTCCTATAATATTAGGAGAGTCTCTTCCCTCTTCCTATAATATTAGGAGAGTCTCCTTCCCTCTTCCAATATTATTAGGAGAGTCTCTTCCCTCTTCCTATAATATTAGGAGAGTCTCTTCCCTCTTCCTATAATATTAGGAGAATCTCCTTCCCTCTTCCTATAATATTAGGAGAGTCTATTCCCTCTTCCTAAAATATTAGGAGAGTCTCTTCCCTCTTCCTATAATATTAGGAGAGTCTCTTCCCTCTTCCTATAATATTAGGAGAGTCTCTTCCCTCTTCCTATAATATTAGGAGAGTCTCCTTCCCTCTTCCTATAATATTAGGAGAGTCTCCTTCCCTCTTCCTATAATATTAGGAGAGTCTCTTCCCTCTTCCTATAATATTAGGAGAGTCTCTTCCCTCTTCCTATAATATTAGGAGAGTCTCTTCCCTCTTCCTATAATATTAGGAGAGTCTCTTCCCTCTTCCTATAATATTAGGAGAGTCTCTTCCCTCTTCCTATAATATTAGGAGAGTCTCCTTCCCTCTTCCTATAATATTAGGAGAGTCTCCTTCCCTCTTCCTATAATATTAGGAGAGTCTCCTTCCCTCTTCCTATAATATTAGGAGAGTCTCCTTCCCTCTTCCTATAATATTAGGAGAGTCTCTTCCCTCTTCCTATAATATTAGGTGAGTCTCTACCCTCTTCCTATACTATTAGGAGAGTCTCTTCCCTCTTCCTATAATATTAGGAGAGTCTCCTTCCCTCTTCCTATAATATTAGGAGAGTCTCCTTCCCTCTTCCTATAATATTAGGAGAGTCTCCTTCCCTCTTCCTATAATATTAGGAGAGTCTCCTTCCCTCTTCCTATAATATTAGGAGAATCTCTTCCCTCTTCCTATAATATTAGGTGAGTCTCTACCCTCTTCCTATAATATTAGGAGAGTCTCTTCCCTCTTCCTATATTAGGAGAGTCTCATTCCCTCTTCCTATAATATTAGGAGAGTCTCTTCCCTCTTCCTATAATATTAGGAGAGTCTCTTCCCTCTTCCTATAATATTAGGAGAGTCTCTTCCCTCTTCCTAGACTCGTCTTCATCGGCTTTGTTTTTTCCACCATAGAGAACTCTTCATTCTCCGAATACAAATCACATGCCTGGGCGGGATTCTCCGACCCGTAATCATATATTTCTATAATCCCGGCTCTGATTATAGCCGTTCCTGACATTCCTGCCGGTAGCCAGCTTCCGAAGACGGCAACAAAGACGTGAGGGCTACTGACTGCGCAATTCCAGGCATGGAGGTTTTATATATACAGGGCCTTGAAAAAGTATTCATACCCCTTGACATTTCCCACATTTTGTCATGTTACCAACCAAAAAACGTAAATGTATTTTATTGGTCCACCTGTGTGTAATTTAATCTCAGTATAAATACAGCTGTTCTGTGAAGACCTCAGAGGTTTGTTAGAGAACCTTAGTGAACAAACAGCATCATGAAGGCCAAGGAACACACCAGACAGGTCAGGGATAAAGTTGTGGGAAAAGTTTAAAGTGGTTGTAAACCCTTTACAGACACTTTTACCTACAGGTAAGCCTAGATTAAAGGGGTTGTAAAGGTTCGTTTTTTATTTTCTAAACAGGTTCCTTTAAGCTAGTGCATTTTTGGTTACTTACATTTTCCTTCCATTTCCCTTCTAAATGTTTTTTTAGAAGGGATCCAAACTGGGCCATACGGAGTCATGACACTGATCCAAGCTGGGCCATACGGAGTCATGACACAGATCCAAAATGGGCCATACCATGTCATGACACAGATCCAAACTGGGCCATACCGAGTCATGACACTGATCCAAACCGGGCCTTACCATGTCATGACACGGATGCAAACTGTGCCATACCGAGTCATGACACGGATCCAAACTGGGCCATACCATGTCATGACACGGATCCAAACTGTGCCATACCGAGTCATGACACGGATCCAAACTGGGCCATACCATGTCATGACACGGATCCAAACTGTGCCATACCGAGTAATGACAATGATCTAAACTGGGCCATACCAAGTTATGACACTGATCCAAACCGGGTCATCCCAAGTCATAACACTGATCCAAACCAGGCCAATACGGAGTCATGACAGCGATCCAAACTGGGCTATATAAAGTCATGACACTGATTGAAACTGGGCCATACCAAGTCATGACACTGATCCAAACCAGGCCCTACATAGTCATGACATTGATCCAAACTGGGCCATACCCAGTCATGACACTGATCCAAACTGGACCATACCAAGTCATGACATTGATCCAAACTGGGCCATACCATGTCATAACACAGATCCAAACTGGACCATACCAAGTCATGACACTGAACCACCCACTGCTAGCGAGAATTCTTCCTTTCCCCGGAGTTCAGCTTTTTCTGCTCTTTCACCTTCTTTATGAAATAGGGCAAAGGTGAGACGCTGACACCGCGCAGGCCATTTCCTCTGATCTCACCAGTTCTATAGCCTTTTTTTCTCCACACCGCAGCTGACAGCCAACCCTCCGGGAGGGAGATGTTAACTGGAGATATCATGCTAAGTAAATTTCAGAAGGTAAACATACAGCTCAGGTCTGTAACAGTATCCCCCCCGACGCTCAGCAGATATTGGCGTCTTCCACTGGACTGATTCACAAACCATCTGACTTCAGTCTTCCTTCTCAAAACAACTCACAATTCTTGGCCGGAGTCCTTCGTTTTGCGGGGTGATAATGGGGGGGGGGGGTGTGTGGGGGGGGGAGGGGGGGTATGAGCTTCGCACAAGTGATTCATAACATACAGCAGAGCCCGCTGGGGGCCATCAGACAATCACATCTCCTCCCATCATCTTTAACCACTACAGTCCCGAGCCGCTTTCTGAGATTTGGTGTTTACAAGTTAAAAACATTTTATACTTTTTAACATTATATTTTTATTTCTAACACCCTAGAGAATAAAATGGCGGTCGTTGCAATACTTTCTGTCACGCCGTATTTGCGCAGCGGTCTTTTTATTAAAAAATGTCACTTTAACCGCTTGGGATCCGCGCTATAGTCAAATGACGGCTACAGCGCGGATCCCAAAATCCAAGTGGACGTCAATTGACCTCCGCCCCTTTGTGCGTTCCCCGCTTGCGCTCCAGAGCGCGCAGTGGGGAAACTCTGTGTTGGCCGTGTCACTTGGACACAGCCAATTACAGATCGCCGCGAACGGCCAATCAGAGTGGCTGTTTGCGATGCGATCTGTGCGGCCAATGAGAGATGATCTCATATGTAAATATATGAGATCATCTCTCATTGCCGTTTTACACAGAGACAGCGTCCTGTCTCTGGAGAGGAGACCGATCTGTGTCCCTTGTACATAGGGACACAGATCAGTCACCTCCCCCAGTCACCCCCCCTCCACCTACAGTTAGAACACTATATAGGACACACATTTAACCCCTTCCTCACCCCCTAGTGTTAACCCCTTCAATGCCAGTCACATTTATACTGTAATTAGTGCATATTTTTAGCACTGATCGCAGTATAAATGTGAATGGCGCCAAAAATGTGTCAAAAGGGTCCGATGTGTCCGCCATAACGTCGCAGTCCCAATAAAAATCGCAGATCGCCGCCATTTCTAGTAAAAAAATAAAAATAATAAAAAATAATAAATTCTGTCCCCTATTTTGTAGGCGCTATAACTTTTGCGCAAACCAGTCGCTTATTGCGATTTTTTTTTTTTTTTTACCAAAAATATGTAGAAGAATACGTATCGGCCTAAACTGAGAAAAAAAAATGTATTTTTTTTTTTTTAAATTGGGATATTTATTAGAGCAACAAGTAAAAAATATTGTATTTTTTTCAAAATTGTCGCTCTTTTTTGTTTATAGCGCAAAAAATAAAAACCGCAGAGGTGATCAAATACCACCAAAAGAAAGCTCTATTTGTGGGGAAAAAAGGACGTCAATTTTGTTTGGGAGCCACGTCGCACGACCGCGCAATTGTTAGTTAAAGCGACCCAGTGCCGGAAGCTGAAATTTCACCTGGGCAGGAGGGGTGTATATGTGCCCAGTAAGCAAGTGGTTAAATAAAAAAAATAAGACAACAGTAAAGTTAGCCCAATTTGTTTTTAGATTGTGGAAGATAATGTCACGCCGAGTAAATGGATACCCAACATGTCACGCTTCAAAATTGCGCCCGCTCGTGGAATGGGCGTCAAACTTTTACCCTTTAAAATCTCCATAGGCGACGTTTAAAAAAAATTCTACAGGTTGCATTAGAATTATTGCTCTCGCTCTAACGATCGCGGCGATACCTCACATGTGTGGTTTGAACACCGTTTTCATACGCAGGCGCTGCTCAGGGGTGTATTCGCTTCTGCACGCGAACTTGGCGGGACGGGGCGCGCTGACAATTTGTTTTCTTATTTCTTATTTATTTTACCTTTTATTTTTTTCACTGTTCTTTAAAAAAAAAAAAAATGGTGTCACTTTTATTCCTATTACAAGGAATGTAAACATCCCTTGTAATAGAAAAAAGCATGACAGGTCCTCTTACATATGAGATCTGGGGGCCAAAAAGACCTCACATCTCATATTTACACTAAAATGCAATAAAAAAAAAAAAAAGTAATGTGAGGCTTTCTCCCTGGTGTGGAGTGTGGTGCTGACCCCCTCCCTTGGACTACAGGAGAGTCAGGACGCCCACTAACACACAGCTCATTTCTCTATCTGCAACGTAGAGAGCGTCCTGACTCTCCTGTAGTCCAAGGGAGGGGGGGGGCGAGCACGACACTCCACACCAGGGAGGAAGCCTCGCATTACTGTGTGGAGTTACAGACAGAAGAACAGGAAGTGAGGATTTCTCAGAAGAAATAAGGACATTTAAAAGTAAAATGGAAGGATGAGGTAAGTGAAGGAGGACTGCACTAAGGTAAAGGAAGATATTTAGGGGAAAAATAATTAACTTTACAACCCGTTTAACTTCAGCTCCCCACCCCCTGCTTTCTGAAAGAGCTGACAAGCTTCTATTTATTCTATACAGTGCTTTGAAAGGCTATAGATAAGAGATAGCGGCAGATAAACAGGTACAACTTATGCAGGAGGATTTCTTTCATCTCTGTGCATCACTTCAGACCAGTCACTTCACTGGTTACATGTAAGGATCTACAACCCGCTTTAAGATATCTTAGTTATTGGACGGAACACAAGCTTCTCCTTTGATCCTTCATTGCCAGTTGACGGTAACGGCGCGGCTTTCTTGGCCCAACGCTGCGGCCTTCTATTAGTCATCTGCCCTGCGATTGTACACTGACCTCATTTCTCTTGGCCAAATGCTGCAACTTTGCAAATCTCATAAGTGTTCCCGATTATTAAATATGAATATAAGAAATAAAAAGGAAAGAGAGAAGGCTTGGCAGGTTGAGCTTCGGAGTTCTTTTCCACCAACTCAACTCAACACACAACTTGGCTTACAGAAGACGTCATCGCGCAAAGTCGCCAAATACAAAGCGCCAACCCTGCTCCCTAGATAGGCCCCCCCCCCCCCGACTTCTATTTGTTCAAATATCTGACAAATCATTATTTGAGTACGGAAGACCGGACACCATCACCACAGGAAGGAGAGGTTGAGGTAGGTGGAGATTACAGAAGAGGTCATCAAGTCAAATACAAAACACAAATCCGATTCCCTAGATACGCCCCCCCCCCGATGACTTCTATGTGTTCAAATATCTGACACAATTATTTTAAGTACGGAAGAACGGCCACCATCACCGCCACCACCACCGCCACCACCGCCGCCACCACCACCGCCGCCACCATCACCGCCACCACCACCGCCGCCACCACCACAGCCGCCACCATCACCGCCGCCGCCACCACCACAGCCGCCACCACCACCGCCACCATCACCACCACCACCACCACCGCCGCCGCCACCACCACCGCCACCATCACCGCCACCATCACCGCCGCCGCCACCACCACAGCCGCCACCACCACCGCCCCCATCACCACCACCACCGCCGCCACCATCACCGCCACCACCACCGCCACCACCGCCGCCACCACCACCGCCGCCACCATCACCGCCACCACCACCGCCGCCACCACCACAGCCGCCACCATCACCGCCGCCGCCACCACCACAGCCGCCACCACCACCGCCACCATCACCACCACCACCACCACCGCCGCCGCCACCACCACCGCCACCATCACCGCCACCATCACCGCCGCCGCCACCACCACAGCCGCCACCACCACCGCCCCCATCACCACCACCACCGCCGCCACCATCACCGCCACCACCACCACAGCCGCCACCATCACCGCCGCCGCCACCACCACAGCCGCCACCACCACCACCACCGCCACCATCACCGCCGCCGCCACCACCACAGCCGCCACCACCACCGCCCCCATCACCACCACCACCGCCGCCACCATCACCGCCACCACCACCACTGCCGCCACCATCACCGCCACCGCCACCACCGCCGCCACCATCACCATCACCGCCGCCACCATCACCACCGCCTCTCTGCAGCAGCTGAAGGCTGATGGAAGGGAGAAGAGAAGAAGCCAGCTTTCAGCTGCTGCAGAGAGAGCCATACAGGCATGGGCGTCCGCTGAACTTTTTTCAGGGGGGGGGGCATAAATTTAAGGTCATCCACGCTCGGTCCCTTTTTGACAATGTCATGAAGGGGAGGGGCTTATTCATTATCACATAAAGCGCAGGCATGCAAAGGTTTGAGAAACCTGATGCAACTATCAAGCAACTAGGAACTTTGAATAACAACATCATAAAAAATGGAGCCCCCCCCAAGGAAATAACAACCCCCTCCCCCTCTCTGTCAGCTGGAGCTAGAAGAGAGAGAGAGCGGCTCTAATTGGATTCGCCGTGCCGCCGCCTTGCTTCCTGCCCGGTGTTTTTCTCACCGAGGATAATGGCACTGATTTCTAGGGGGGGGGGGCAAGCGCCCTCCCTTGCCCTATGGAGCGGACGCCCATGCATACAGGGGATCAGCTCCAGTAATTTCTTCACGACCGTGCCGATCACCCTCCATGCCCAAATCAGATTCACCCAGCTGCCTGGGCCCCCCCCCCCCTGCTGGTACAGGAGGACCGGTGGCACACCCCCTTATCCACAACCCTGCAAACCCTACAATACCCCCAATAAAAGGTGCACTTTGGTCTCGCCCCCCCCCCCGGGTCACTCCCACCTGCCTCACCAGTAATAAAACGATCGTCCTTTTTTTTCATGCTGTCTGTAAGGCTGCATTCACACCTAGGCGACAAAACGCCTGAAGCGCGACGCTACAATACGCTGGAGGGGAGAAATAACATGATTCTCTATGGAGATGGTTCACATCTCCACGCCGAACGCCGAAACGCCTGAAGCTCAAACAAGTCCCGGACCCTTTTTTGTCGCGGCATATCAGGCGGCTTCGGCGTTCTCCATACCCGACAATGACCTATACAAAACCGCGGTTAAAAACGCTGCGTTTTATAGTGGCAGATCACGGTAAAAAACGCCGCAATTTGTCGCGACAAATCACGGTAAAAAACGCCGCAAATCGCCTACGCCTAGGTGTGAATGCAGCCTAAAAAGGACGATCATTCAAGTAAAAGTCATTTGAAATATTTATTTTGCAACTCCAACCGCATCCTTGGAGAACAATGGCGGGTTCTTCCTTTGTGTTTTCATACGTTGGCTTCCAGACTTCCTCACCTCCCCCGATCCCTCCCAACAACGCGCGTTCTGTGTGTTTTATTAATGGCGGCGCACAACTCCGATCCTATTTCTGTTGTTTGGGTGCCGTGATTTACCACATACCGTGCGCAAGAATTTCAGGCCCCGGAGCACAAAGCTTAGGAATGTCGTCTCTCGAAACTGGTTTTCTAATTACAGTTTATGTATCAATTATTTCATGTTAATGAAAACTGAACTCTAAATGTTTAATGTCCCTTTAACCCCTTATAGACCGGAAGATTACCCCCCCCCCCCCTTAACCCCTTCAATACCGGGTTTTAAACCCCACCTCCATACCGGTGATCTGCCGAGCTGGTTCCGGCTATCGTGAAAGTTCCCGCGCAGGCGCAATCTGACCTGCCGAGATGGTTCCGGCTAACCGGAAAGTTCCTTCAAGGACTGCGCAGGCGCAAACTTGCCGACGGAAATCTCCGAACCTCGGCCGGCATCCAGGGCGACGTGGATTTCGAGGTAAGTGGCCAGTCGGCCTCGCTCGGCCTCCTGGCTCTTTTTTTTAACATCCTCCAATCCACGGGGATGTTAAAGAATGAGCCTGGATGCCGGGCGAGGTTCGGAGATTTCCGTCGGCAAGTTTGCGCCTGCGCAGTCCTTGAAGGAACTGCCCCGTTAGGGGAACCTTAAGGACAGGTCACCGGGCCTATTCTGGCACTTCTCTCCTACATGTACAAATCATCATTCTTTTTCTAGAAAATTACTCAGAACCCCCAAACAGTATATATGTTTGTTTTTAGCAGACACCCTAGGGAATAAAATGGCGGTCATTGCAACTTTTTTCCTCGCACGGTATTTGCGCAATCATTTTTCAAACAGCCTTTTTTTGTGTAAAAAAAAAATGGTTTCACGAATTAAAAAATAACAAAACAGTAAAGTTAGCCCAATTTTTTTGTAAAAAATGAAAGATGACGTTACGCCGAGTAAATAGATACCTAACATGTCACGCTTTAAAATTGCGCACACTCATGGAATGGCGCCAAACTTCGTTACTTAAAAATCTCCATAGGCGACGCTTTAAATTTTTTACAGGTTACCAGTTTAGAGTTACAGAGGAGATCTAGGGCTAGGATTGTTGCACACTTCCTAACGCACGCGGCGACACCTCACGTGTGTGGTTTGAACGACGTTTACATACGTGGGCGGGACTTACATGTGCGTTCGCTTATGGGGACAGGGGCGTTTTAATTTTTTTTATTTTTTTATTTATTTTCTTACTTATTTTTGACACTTTTTTTTTCGATCGCTTTTATTCCAATTACAAGGAATGTAAACATCCCTTGTAATAGGAATAGTGTGTGACAGGTCCTCTTTATGGAGAGATGCGGGGTGGTCAATAAGACCCCACATCTCTCCTCCAGGCTGGAAAGAATGAGATAGTGAAAAAAAATTCACAGATCTCATTCTTACTAGCCGCAATTGCGGTTTGTTTACTTACGGGTACCCGGGCGTGACGTCAGCACAACGCGCCCGGGCCTCCGACGGTCATAGAGATGACCATCTGGTCACCAGTCATCTCTATGCTCCACATCCGGCGGACGACGATCATCTCTCCGGGCCCCCGATGGGACGGGAGAGCCCGGGGAAGCACCAGATGGCGGCGGGAGGGGGGGGGATGTCCCCTCCCGCCACCTATAAAAACGATCAAGCGGCGGACATATCGGACACGTTTGACCCTTTTTTGGGACCATTGACATTGTAAAAGCGATCAGTGCTATAAAAATGCATCGATCACTGTAAAAATGACACTGGCAGTGAAGGGGTTAAGCACTAGGTGGCGCTGCAGGGGTTAAGTGCTCCCTAGAAAGTGATTCTTACTGTTAGGGGGCGTGGCTACACATGACACATCACTGATGACCGCTCCCGATCACGGGGGAACGGTCATCAGTGACGTGTCACTAGGCAGAATAGGGGCAATGCCTTGTTTACAAAGGCATCCCCCTGTTCTGCCCGTGCTGACCCCAATCGCGGGACCCCCGGGAACATCGAGTTCCCTGGACCCACGGCCGCACTCGCGAAGAACGCGGCAAAATCGCGCCCGCTGGGCGACAGATTTAAAAGTGACCTACCTGTACGCCAATCTGCCTGCCCGTGCCATTCTGACGACGTAAATAGTCGGCAAGCGGTTAATGAAACATACAATGAAAACTGAACTCTAACGTTTATTGTCCCTTTAACCCCTTACAGACCGGAAGATTGCCCCCCCCCCCCTTAATGACCAGGCCCTTTTTTTGCGATACGCCACTGCGTCGCTTTAACTGACAATTGCGCGGTCGTGCGATGCTGTACCCAAACAAAATTTTTTTGTTTTGTTTTTTTGGTGGTATTTGAGCACCTCAGACTTTTTTATTCTTTGCACTATAAACAAAAAAACAGCGACAATGTTGAAAAAATATTTTTTTTTTTACTTTTTGCTATAATAAATATTCAAAAATTAAAAAAACAATTCTTCAACAATTTAGGCCAATATGTATTATACACATTTTTGGTAAAAAAAAAACAAAAAAACGCAATAAGTGTATATTGATTGGTTTGCGCAAAAGTTATAGCGTCTACAAAATAGGGCATAGACTTATGGCATTTTTATTATAATTTCCTTTTTTTTTTTTACTAGTAATGGCGTCGATCTGCGATTTTTAGCAGGACTGCGACACACACATCGGACACCTTTGACACATTTTTGGGACCAATGACAATTATACAGCGATTAGTGCAAGAAAAATGCTCTGATTCCATGTGTAAATGTCACTGGCAGGGAAGGGGGTTAACACTAGGGGGGTGATCAAGGGGTTAACTGTGTTCCCTAGTGTGTGTTCTAACTGTAGGGGATCGGACAATTTTTGCGACCACTGACATTTATACAGTGCTTTAAAAATGCACTGATTACTGTGTAAATGTCAGGAAAGGGGTTAACTATGTGGGGGGGGGGGGCAATCAAGGGGTTAAATGTGTTCCCTGGGTGGTGTTTCTAACTGTGGGGGGGGGACTGACTAAAAGAGGAGAGAGATCGCTGTACCTAACCACTAGGAACAGCAGATCTCTCTCTCCTCCCCTGCCAGAACGGGGATCTGTCCGTTTACATAGACAGATCCCTGTTCTGGCTCTCATTCCCACGATTGCGGGTGGCCGGCGGACATCGCGGCTGCTGCTGCTGTCCGCGCGCATTGGGTCCGCCGCTGTACAGCACGCGCATGCGCGCCTGTTATGGCTCTTAAAAGCAGCCGACGTACACCTATGGCGATTTTTGCGGGAAAGAGCCGACGTGCCGCAGTGTAATGACGGTGGCTGGTGGGCAAGTGGTTAAATAGCTTGCTCGGGTGACCCGGGGGGCGCGGACTGACAACTCATGAGGAGCTTGGGCAATAGGAGATTATGGGGCCCCTGGGAAATAGGAGATTATGGGGCCCCTGGGAAATAGGAGATTATGGGGCCACAAAGTACTGTATACACACACATACAGCATACATACACAGTATACACACACACACAGAATACACATACAGACAGTGGCGTAGCGTGGGGGGGCCAGGGGAGCGGTTGCCCCGGGTGCAAAATTTAGAGGGGCGCAGCGGCAGGATACCTGCAGCTCTTCTCCTGCACTGTGCAGTCCAGGAGACAGTGAGCTCTTCCGCTTCGCTATGAGAAAGAAGTTGCGGTGCAGTCCCGGCTTAGGCTCCAGCGGTGACACTGACACAGCAGTGAGTAAATGTACACTGAAGACCATCCATGATGATCCCAGGGATTGTGACCGTACAGAGACTGGGGGGGGGGGGGAGCAGGTCAGTATAGGAATCAGATAGGTCAGTGTAGTGGTCAGTATAGGAATCAGGTAGGTCAGTGTAGTGGTCAGTATAGGAATCAGGTAGGTCAGTGTAGGAATCAGGTAGGTCAGTGTAGTGGTCAGTATAGGAATCAGGTAGGTCAGTGTAGTGGTCAGTATAGGAATAAGGTAGGACAGTGTAGGAATCAGGTAGGTCCGTGTAGTGGTCAGTATGGGAATCAGGTAGGTCAGTGTAGCGGTCAGTGTAGGAATCAGGTAGGTTAGTATAGTGATCAGGTAGGTCAGTGTGGTGGTCAGTATAGGAACTCAGGTAGGTCAGTGTAATGGTCAGTGTAGGAATCAGGTAGGTAAGTGTAGTGGTCAGTGTAGGAATCAGGTAGGTCAGTGTAGTGGTCAGTATGGGAATCAGATGGGTCAGTTTAGTGGTCAGTATAGGAATCAGGTAGGTCAGTGTAGTGGTCAGTGTAGGAATCAGGTAGGTCAGTGTAGTGGTCAGTGTAGGAATCAGGTAGGTCAGTGTAGTGGTCAGTATAGAACTCAGGTAGGTCAGTGTAGTGGTCAGTATGGGAATCAGATGGGTCAGTGTAGTGGTCAGTATAGGAATCAGGTAGGTCAGTGTAGTGGTCAGTATAGAACTCAGGTAGGTCAGTGTAGTGGTCAGTATAGGAATCAGGTAGGTCAGTGTAGTGGTCAGTATGGGAATCAGGTAGGTCAGTTTAGTGGTCAGTATAGCAATCAGATGGGTCAGTTTAGTGGTCAGTGTAGGAATCAGGTAGGTTAGTATAGTGGTCAGGTAGGTCGGTGTAGGAATCGGGTTGGTCAGTGTAGTGGTCAGTATAGGAATCAGATGGGTCAGTGTAGGAATCAGGTAGGTCAGTATAGTGATCTGGTAGGTCAGTGAAGTGGTCAGTATAGCAATCAGATGGGTCAGTTTAGTGGTCAGTGTAGGAATCAGGTAGTTTAGTATAGTGATTAGGTAGGTCGGTGTAGGAATCGGGTTGGTCAGTATTACTGTACTTGTGGAAGGGACTCAGAGAGTGCTAAAAATCCGCAGGTTAGGGGGGGGGCACAAATCTCTTGCCCTGCCCCGGGCGCTGACAACCCACGCTACATCTTGGGATTTTTAGACCAATAGGATGACGGTAAGGGACATTTCAGGGACAGATGTCTGGCAACCCTGATGGGGCCCCCTAGTGGCATGGGGCCCCCGGGCAGTGCCCGAGGGTGTGAGGCGCTTCTTTTTTTTCTTTTGCTGTCACAAGAAATGTAAACATCCTTCTGACACAGACAGGCATGTGACAGGTCCTCTTTAAAAAAATGGCCTGGTCATGAAGGGGGGGGGTAAATATTTTAGAGGTCAAGTGGTTAAGTGGATGCGAAGGGTGAAGGTTCACGTTAATATAAAAGACAGATGTATAATAATTATACTAATAGTATTAAAATATATCACGCTAGATCAAACTTTTATTTTTTATAAATAACCTGGAGTTCTGCCTTAACGCTCCTGGCTGGGAGATCAGAGCGCACATTTTGTACTGGGCTTGCAAATGCCTTAATGCTTTACCTGGCTACACTTCAAAGTCCCCCAAACAAGGATGTCAAAAGGCAAAAAAAAACAAAAAAAACTGTTTAATACTAAAGCATGTAAAACCGCCGCACTCTGTAACAATCCTACCGAGATCAGGCCTTTTAAAACGAAAAATGTTTCTGTCGTTTCTTCTCTCAGCCAATTGCCTCCAAGCAGGGCCACCATCAGGAATTTTGGCGCCCCCTACACAGCTTCAGGCATGGGACCCCGGGGGCGAATTGAGAGGCGGGAGGGATGCCACGGCCAATTGAGAAACGGGGGGGCGCCGCGAATTGAGAGGCGGGGAGGGGTGCCACGGGCAATTGAGAAACGGGGGGGACACGAATTGAGAGGCGGGGAGGGGTGCCACGGCCAATTGAGAAACGGGGGGGGCGCCGCGAATTGAGAGGCGGGGAGGGGTGCCACGGCCAATTGAGAAACGGGGGGGGGCGCCGCGAATTGAGAGGCGGGGAGGGGTGCCACGGGCAATTGAGAAACGGGGGGGACACGAATTGAGAGGCGGGGAGGGGTGCCACGGCCAATTGAGAAACTGGGGGGGGCGCCGCGAATTGAGAGGCGGGGAGGGGTGCCACGGCCAATTGAGAAATGGGGGGGGGCACCGCGAATTGAGAGGCGGGGAGGGGTGCCACGGCCAATTGAGAAACGGGGGGGGCGCCGCGAATTGAGAGGCGGGGAGGGGTGCCACGGCCAATTGAGAAATGGGGGGGCACCGCGAATTGAGAGGCGGGGAGGGGTGCCACGGCCAATTGAGAAACGGGGGGGGGGGGGCGCCGCCGCGAATTGAAAAGCGGGTTTGGGTGCTGACGAACAAAAAAAAAAAAGGAAAGGGGATTGCCATCCGGGCCCCTTACAAGAAAAGGAAGGAAAAAAAATAAAATAAAATAAATAAATAAATAGGTATACGGACAAAAAAAAATAAAAAATAATAAATAAAAAAACAATTAAAAAAAACAAGGGGCCTCCTTACTGGTATACCGATGAAAAAAAAAATTGAAATTTTTATTTTTTTTTAAATAAATAAATAAAAAAAAGGGGGTTGCCATCCGGGCACCTGGGGACCTCCAGGCCCCTTACAGGTATACAGACGGAAAAAATAAATAAAAAAGGGGATTGCCATCCGGGCACCTGGGGACCTCTGGGTCCCTTACAGGTATACAGACGGAAAAAATTTAAATAAAAAAAAAGGGGTTGCCATCCGGGCACCTTACAAGAAAAGGAAGAAAAAAATAAAAAAACAATAAAAAAAAAATAAATAGGTATACTGACGAAAAAAATAAATAAAATTATAAATAAAAAAACAATTAAAAAAACAAGGGGCCTTCGGGGCCCCTTACAGGTATACAGACAAAAAAAATAAAATTGAAAAAAATAAATAAAAAAAAGGGGGTTGCCATTCAGGCACCTGGGGTCCTCCGGGCCCCTTACAGGTATACTGACGATTTATTTTTAAAATAAATAAATAAAGGGGGTTGCCATCCGGGCACCTGGGGACCTCCGGGCCCCTTACAGGTATACCGACGAAAAAAATAAATAAAAATAAATAAATAAATAAAGGGGGTTGCCATCCAGGCACCTGGGGACCTCCGGGCCCCGTACAGGTATACCGACGAAAAAAATAAAAAAATAAATAAAAAAGGGGGTTGCCACCAGGGCACCTGGGGACCTCTGGGCCCCTTACAGGTATACCGACGAAAAAAAAAATGAATTAAATAATAAAAAAAAGGGGGTTGCCATCCGGGCACCTCCGAGCCCCTTACAGGTATACCAATGAAAAAAGAAAAAATTGAAATAAATAAATAAAAAAGGGGGTTGCCATCCAGGCACCTGGGGACCCCTGGGCCCCTTACATGTATACAGACGGGAAAAAAAATAATTGAAAAAAAAAAAGGGGGTTGCCATCCAGGCACCTGGGGACCTCCGGGCCCCTTACAGGTGTATTGCCTGTACCCCCCCCCCCCCTGATGGCGGCCCTGCCTCCAAGCAAGCCCTTCTGATTACACAAAGAGATCTATTTCAAAAGCCGAAAGCTTTTCTTGGCCAAGACACCCTTCCTCCATTTTCAGCTATAAGTTATCAGTTTAAGTAAACTTCCTGCTTCGAGTTGTAAAAACATACGAAAAAAAAAATAAAAGAAAGAAGAGCCCCCCCCGCGCTTTTCTTATTTGTATTTTTTCCATGGAAAGTCGCAGTTGCATTACTGGAGGAATCCAATCTTTTCTTCCTTAAACCATTTAAATCTGTTGGTCCCACAAGCGCTTCTTCTCGCCGGTCGGAAACCTGTTGACATGCCTCACCGTAATAATAAGACGACGACGGCGCCTCGCGGCTGGCTGAGCAGATATTTATTTCAGTAATAAAAAAATAAAAAATAAATAAAAATAAATTGCAGTATTTAAGATTAGGAAACAGCGCGGCGGTCTTGTCGCACACCTTTCCGCGCAGACGGGGGTCTGGAGCAGAAAATTACTCCAGAGATGTCGCCGATTTCCTTATATCAAATAATTTCGCCCGCTTCCAGGACGCAGCCGGAACGAAACATGCGCAACGGCGGCGACTTACGTGAGCAGAACAGCGAAAGAAAATGAGTTTGTGGATGACTGCCGGACCCGCTCGGTGCCCAAAAAAAACAAAACACCCAACAAATATCACTTTTTTACGTGTAGCAATTTATCAATCGCTTTTTTTTTTTTTATGCCCCATTCACACCTCTGCGACAAAACGCCTGACGCCGGACGCTCGTGCCGCTGGAGGGGAGAATTCCCATTGCTGTCTATGAGATGGTTCACATCTCATAGACGCCGTACGCCTGCTGCCTGAAAAAAGTCCCGGACCCTTTTTCTCAGGCGGCATTGGCGTTCGGCCATACAAAGCAATGGGAAGGATTTGTAAAAAAAAAAAAAAGTTACACTATTCGCGGCAAAATACGCCGCGTACGCGGCGTTACTTGTCGCGGAGGTGTGAATGCAGCCTTAAGGATACATAATTAATGAAGAAATTGAACGGCGTTCCCATCACGGGGCGCAAGTATTATGAAGACCGGTAACTGGTTTTAGGCTAGGTTCACATCGATGCGGTTGAGGCCTGATGTGGTTTTCAGGCGCGTTTTGTGTTTTTTGATGCGTTTGTTTGTATAGCTGGTTGTTAAGTGGAGGGACGGGAAGCCGGCCGCCGAGTCCTTAACCCCTTCCATACCGGGGGGCACTTATACCCCTTCCCGTCCAGACCAATTTTTAGCTTTCAGCGCTGTCGCACTTTGAATGACAATTGCGCGGTCGTGCTACACTGTACCCAAACCACATTTTTATCATTTTGTACCCACAAATAGAGCTTTCTTTTGGTGGTATTTGATCATCTCTGGGATTTTTATTTTCTGCAATTTTTTCTTAAAAATGACCGAAAATTTTGAAAAAAATCGTTTTTTTTGTTTCTGTTATAAAACATTGGAAATAAGTATGTTTTCTCCTTCACTGATGGGCACTGATGGTACTGCACTGATGGGCACTGATAAGGCGGCACTGGTGGGCACCGATGAGGTGGCACTGATGTGGTGGCATTGATGGGCACTGATGATGGGCACTAATATGCAGCACTGATAGGCGGCACGGATGGGCGGCATGGATGGGCACGGATAGGCGGCATGGATAGAAGGCATGGATGGGCACTGATAGGCGGCATGGATAGGCACTGATAGGTGGCACAGATTGGCATAGATGGGCACTGATAGGTGGCACTAAAATATGTGTTGTACTAATGGATGCCAATCAGTGCCAAACAATGCCTGCCAATCACTGATGCCCATTGTGGGCACTGATTGGCATCCATTGCGGGCACTGATTGGCATCCATTTTTTCTGTCATTGTCATCCCTGGTGGTTTAGGGTGGCATACCTGTGTTTTGCATCCCTGGTGGTCCAGTGTGGGCAACCCCCGGGGGGGCTGTGCTGATAATCGATCAGCACAATCCCCCCTGTCAGGAGAGCAGCCGATCGGCTCTTCTCTACTCGCATCTGACAGACGCGAGTGAGGAAAAGCCGATTACCGGCTTTTCCTGTTTACATTGTGATCAGCCGTGATTGGACACGGCTGATCACATGGTAAAGAGTCTCCGTGAGAGACTCTTTACCTAGATTGGTGTTGCGGGGTGTCAGACTGACACCCTGCAACAACGATCGGCGCGCAGCCGCTCAATATCCTGAGGACGTCATACGGCATCCACTCAGGATATTGAAACCACTTTGCCGACGTCTTTTTGCATAAGGCGGGCGGCAAGTGGTTAACCACTGAAATCCCGAGCCTCTTTCTGAGATTTGTTGTTTACAAGTTAAAAACATTTTTTTTTGCTAGAAAATTACTCAGAACCCCCACACATTATCAATTTTTTTCCAAACACCCTAGAGAATAAAATGGCGGTCGTTGCAATACTTTCTGTCACACCGGATTTGCGCAGCGGTCTTACAAGCGCACTTTTTTGGGGAAAAAATTTAAAATTGTGAGTTAAAAAATAAGACAACAGTAAAGTTGGCCCAATTATTTTTTTTTATAATGTGAAAGATAATGTTACGCCGAGTAAATTGATCCCCAACATGTCACGCTTCAAAATTGCGCCCGCTCGTGGAATGGCGACAAACTTTTACCCTTAAATATCTCCATAGGCGACGTTTAAAGAAATTCTACAGGTTGCATGTTTTGAGTTACAGAGGAGGTCTAGGGCTAGAATTATTACTCTCGCTCTACCAATCGCGGCGATACCTCACATGTGTGGTTTGAACACCGTTTTCATATGTGGGCGCCGCTCATGTATGCGTTTGCTTCTGCGCGCGAGCTCGGCAGGACGGGGCCGTTTACATTTTTTATTTCTTATTTATTTTACCTTTTATTTTTATTTTTTACACTGTTCTTTTAAAAAAAAAATGGTGTCACTTTTATTCCTATTACAAGGAATGTAAACATTCCTTGTAATAGAAAAAAGCATGACAGGTCCTCTTGAATATGAGACGTCACGTCTCATATTTACACTAAAATGCAATAAGAATTTTTTTTTTTTTTTTCATTTGGAAAAAAAAAAAATTCCCTTTAAGAGGTATGGGCGGAAGTGACGTTTTGACACCACTTACGCCCTGATATGGTATGGAGACGTTGGGGGGGCCATCTTTACCTCACTCGTCTCCATACCCAGCCACAGGAAGGACCCGGGTGGACTGTGCCCCCAGATTTTAGTTGTGCCCCCTGTGGACATATCCCAGTGCGCATGCTCCAAATTACGCCGCAAAGACTTATTGGTTTCGACGTGAACGTAAATTACGCCCAGCCCCATTCACGGACGACTTACGCAAACGACGTAAAAAATTTAAAATTCTACGCGGGAACGACGTCCATACTTAACATTGGCTGCGCCATCTTTTTGGTGGAATATCTTTAGGCCTGAAAACGCCTTACGTAAACGGCGTATCTTTACTGCGATGGGCAAGCGTATGTTCGTGAGGCGTAAATCAGCGTACACGCCCCTAGCGGCCGGCCTAAATAGACAGCTAAGATACGCCGGCCGTCGTAAATCTAGCTAAGATACGACGGCGCCGGCGGTCGTATCTTAGCTAGATTTATGTGTATCTCAATTTGAGAATACACTTAAATTTACGACGGCGCAGATTCAGAGTTACGACGGCGTATTTACTGATACGCCGGCGTAACTCTCTCTGAATCTGGCTATATATGTAGCCTCAACTACAATATACAGAGCTGTGTTCCGGCAGTGGGATGAGAAAAATCTCACTCTCCAGGAAGAAAATTGAGTCAGGCTGAGCTTTTTTGTTTTCAGGTTAATACCACGGTGTAGAAAAGACAAAAAGAAAAAAGAAAAGAAAACTAATGCTGCCACCACATCTAGAACTGGAAAGCTGCATTATTTTAAAGGTTTACTTTTGGATTTAGCTATACTGTACTAAGCTTTAATATGTTCCAACATAAACATGGCTCTTCCCTCTTCTCAGTCCTTGAGTTAGCGTCTCGCTTTTCGGGAGGGTTAGCTTTATTTTTAGAGAATTCTTCACCATGTAATCTATAGAACATAAACAAAATATCTTTGTAATGTCCCGGAAAATTAGTCAAGTGCCTCTTAAAACGACTATCAACTTCCTGCCTGCTTGGACTATTTTTAACAAAAATCAGTGGCAGCCAAAATACTACATGGCCCAGGTCATACCATGTGAAGCTGTGAGCATAGCCACCTACCTAGAGAGAACCGTCCTCTCCTGACCTATGGCATCCTCTGTTTCTTATGCCTAGAAGTGAAGATGGCCACCTACTTAGAGAGAACAATCTACTCCTGACCTACGGAATCCTCTGTTTCTTATGCCTAGAAGTGAGCATAGCCAGCTACCTAGAGAGAACCGTCCACTCCTGACATATGGCATCCTCTTTTCTTATGCCTAGAAGTGAGGATAGCCACCTACCTAGAGAGAACCGCCCACTCTTGACATATGGAATCCTCTGTTTCTTATGCCTAGAAGTGTGGATAGCCACCTACCTAGAGAGAACAATCTACTCCTGACCTATGGCATCCTCTGTTTCTTATGCCTAGAAGTGAAGATGGCCACCTACTTAGAGAGAACCATCTACTCCTGACCTATGGCATCCTCTGTTTCTTATGCCTAGAAGTGAGGATAGCCACCTACCTAGAGAGAACTGTCCACTCCTGACATATGGCATCCTCTGTTTCTTATGCCTAGAAGTGAGGATAGCCACCTACCTAGAGAGAACCGTCCACTACTGACATACGGCATCCTCTGTTTCTTATGCCTAGAAGTGAAGATAGCCACCTACCTAGAGAGAACCGTCCACTACTGACCTACAGAATCCTCTGTTTCTTATGCCTAGAAGTGAGGATAGCCACCTACCTAGAGAGAACCGTCCACTCCTGACCTACGGAATCCTCTGTTTCTTATGCCTAGAAGTGAGGATAGCCACCCACCTAGATAGAATCATCTACACCTGACCTATGGCATTCTCTGTTTCTTATGCCTAGAAGAGAGCATAGCCACCTACCTAGAGAGAACCATCTACTCCTGACCTACGGAATCCTCTGTTTCCTATTCCCAGCCATGGGGATAGCCACCTACCTAGAGAGAACAATCTCGAATTCCTCTAGGGTTGAGGAAGGCTGGTCAATGCTATCTTTGGCCTGTGAGACCATACAAAGAAATTGAGGGTGCCGCCTCTAGTAGGTCCTTATATGGCGTCAACCGATGGGAGTGCAGACTCGCCCAATGGGGCTCCAGCTCTGGGGCCTTGAAATCCTGGCATGCAGCCGTTTTAGCAAACAGAAGGGTGGTACTCTCTAGTCTTGGTCTCCAGCCCTGGGGCCTCAAAGTCCTGGCACGTAGCTGTCCCAGAAAACAGAAGGGTGGTACCCTCTAATCTTGGTCTCCAGCCCTGGGGCCTCAAAGTCCTGGCATGCAGCTGTCCCAGAAAAGAGAAGGGTGGTACCCTCTAGTCTTGGTCTCCGCCCCTAAAGTCCTGGCATGCAGCTGTCCCAGAAAAGAGAAGGGTGGTACCCTCTAGTCTTGGTCTCCGCCCCTAAAGTCCTGGTATGCAGCTGTCCCAGAAAACAGAAGGGTGGTACCCTCTAGTCTTGGTCTCCGGCCCTGGGGCCTCAAAGTCCTGGCACGCAGCTGTCCCAGAAAAGAGAAGGGTGGTACCCTCTAGTCTTGGTATCCGGCCCTAAAGTCCTGGTATGCAGCTGTCCCAGAAAAGAGAAGGGTGGTACCCTCTAATCTTGGTCTCCGGGCCCTGGGGCCTCAAAGTCCTGGGATGCAGCTGTCCCAGAAAAGAGAAGGGTGGTACCCTCTAGTCTTGGTCTCCGGCCCTAAAGTCCTGGTATGCAGCTGTCCCAGAAAACAGAAGGGTGGTACCCTCTAGTCTTGGTCTTCGGCCCTGGGGCCTCAAAGTCCTGGCACGTAGCTGTCCCAGAAAATAGGAAAATGGTACCCTCTAGTTTCGGTCTCCAGCCCTAGGGCCTCAAAGTCCTGGCACGCAGCTGTCCCAGAAAACAGAAGGGTGGTACCCTCTAGTCATGGTCTCCAGCCCTGGGGCCTCAAAGTCTTGGCACGCAGCTGTCCCAGAAAAGAAAAGGGTGGTAACCTCTAGTCTTGGTAGGGTCGTACCCTCTAGCCTTGGTCTCCGGCCCTGGAGCCTCAAAGTCCTGGCACGTAGCTGTCCCAGAAAAAAGAAAAATGGTACCCTCTAGTTTCGGTCTCCAGCCCTAGGGCCTCAAAGTCCTGGCACGCAGCTGTCCCAGAAAAGAGAAGGGTGGTACCCTCTAGTCTTGGTCTCCGGCCCTAAAGTCCTGGTATGCAGCTGTCCCAGAAAACAGAAGGGTGGTACCCTCTAGTCTTGGTCTCCGGCCCTGGGGCCTCAAAGTCCTGGCACGTAGCTGTCCCAGAAAATAGAAAAATGGTACCCTCTAGTTTCGGTCTCCAGCCCTAGGGCCTCAAAGTCCTGGCACGCAGCTGTCCCAGAATAGAGAAGGGTGGTACCATCTAGTCTTGGTCTCCGGCCCTGGGGCCTCAAAGTCCTGGCATGTTGCTGTCCCAGAAAACAGAAGGGTGGTGCCCTCTAGTCTTGGTTTCCAGCCCTGGGGCCTCAAAGTCCTGGCACGCAGTTGTCCCAGAAAAGAAAAGGTGGAACCCTCTAGTCTTGGTCTCCGGCCCTAAAGTCCTGGTATGCAGCTGTCCCAGAAAACAGAAGGGTGGTACCCTCTAGTCATGGTCTCCAGCCCTGGGGCCTCAAAGTCTTGGCACGCAGCTGTCCCAGAAAAGAAAAGGGTGGTAACCTCTAGTCTTGGTCTCCGGCCCTAAAGTCCTGGTATGCAGCTGTCCCAGAAAACAGAAGGGTCGTACCCTCTAGCCTTGGTCTCCGGCCCTGGAGCCTCAAAGTCCTGGCACGTAGCTGTCCCAGAAAAAAGAAAAATGGTACCCTCTAGTTTCGGTCTCCAGCCCTAGGGCCTCAAAGTCCTGGCACGCAGCTGTCCCAGAAAAGAAAAGGGTGGTACCCTCTAGTCTTGGTCTCCTGCCCTGGGGGGATCAAAATCCTATTAGGATTTTGATTTCTTTTTGGCCTGGGCACAAATCCTGGTCTGCTCTTGCGCCGGAAATACACCAAAACCATCCAACAACTTCCAACTAAGCAAGCTGGTTGGAGGGGGGGTCTGTGGGGAGCCCATTACTTCCATAATGATAGGGACTTCCACTGTTTCAATGAAGAAAATAGTCCATTCTGCTACACTGTAATTAATTGTATCGTCTATAAATGATAAAAGTATTTCTTATCCCCCCCCCCCTGTCTGATCTATAATGGAACGTCCTCTATTCTGATCGATCGCTCCATCACGGACGGAAGGCTTAAGCGCACCTCGCTCCGGAGAGCCGGCGGAGAATGGAGACCTACAACGCAGCCCTCAGTGTTTAATCCGAGGCGATATTACGGGAGAAACCGAGGGGAATAGAATCTGATTTCAATTTAAATCAAGCGCTCCACGACGCCGTTTATATCAGTGAGCAGTTCAAGCAGAATAATAACATTTCTCTCCCCGTTACATACAAATAAACTGCCGCTAATAAATTAATAAAATGAAAATTAATGGTCGCTCAGTCCATTAAATCTTGTTAATTTTGTTTCTCCTATAACCCACAAGTTTACATTATAAAAAACAATATATATATTTTTTAAATGATAATTTTAATTGGATCCCTGATGTGACAATCCCGCGTGTTATGGATTTCTTAATTTCTTTTCTTGATTTTTTTTTTTTATATACAAACATTAGTCATTAGAGTTATTAAGTATATTGTCCCGGCATTAAATTGCCAACAATCAAAAAAAAAAAAATTACACAGTTAATGTTAACGTTCGTTAGGCTTGGAGTTGAATAGAAGACAGGGGGGGTTTACTAACGCTGGCGCACTCAGAATCTGGCTGTGCACAGTAACCAATCAGCTTCTAACTTCAGCTTGTTCAATTAAGCTTTGACAATAACGCTCTATTTACACTTGTGCGACTTGCCAATGCGACTTTGGGGACACAAAGTAAACATGACGTACCTTAGATTGTAAGCTCCTTGAGGGTAGGGACCGATGTGAATGTACAATGTGTATGTGAAAGCGCTGCGTAAATTGACAGCGCTATATACGTATTTATCGGCGTATAACGCGCACTTTTTTCCCCTTAAAATCAGGGGGAAATCGTGGGTGCGCGTTATACGCCGATCCTCGCTGTCTGAGCGCCGCCAACAAAGACCGAGCCGAGTGTACTGCGCACTCGGCTCGGCTAGGCTCGGCCACACTCGGCTCCGCCCGCAGCCACGCGATAGGAGCCAAGAGGAGCCGAACACACCGGAAATCCGGCTCTGCACAGCTCGACCGAGGCGCCAAACACACAACGCTGCAACCCCCGGCAGACGGACACCGACAAGGCTGGATGGACCGGCAGACGGACACCGACAAGGCTGGACGGACCCCGCGCAAGGCCGCAGACGGACGCCGGACAAGGCCGCCGATGGTCGCCAGGCAAGACAGCAGATGGACACCGACAAAGCTGGACGGCCCCTGCGCAAGGCCGCAGACGGACGCCGGACAAGGCCGCCGATGGACGCCGGGCAAGGCAGCAGACGGACACCAACAAGGCTGGACAGACCGGCAGACGGACGCGATGGACACCGACAAGCCTGGATGGACCCCGCGCAAGGCCGCCGATGGACGCGGGGCAAGACAGCAGACGGACACCGACAAGGCTGGAGGGACCCCGCGCAAGGCCGCAGACGGACGCCGGACAAGGCCGCCGAAGGACGCCGGGCAAGACAGCAGACGGACACCGACAAGGCTGGACGGACCCCGCGCAAGGCCGTAGACGGACGCCGGACAAGGCAGCTGATGGACGCTGGGCAAGACAGCAGACGGACACCGACAAGGCTGAGCATCCAAAATGTAATTTTTTTCCTTAAACTTCCCTTCTAAGCTTGGGGTGCGCGTTTTACGCCGGCGCGCGGTATACGCCGATAAATACGGTAAGTACCTAAATAATAATAACAATAATGACAAGTCGAAAGTCTATGCATTTCAACGGAAGCCATTCAAATCTAGTGGCAGTGACTTTAAAAAAAAAAATCCTGCACTACTTTGATGCGAATTTCATGCGACTTTGAGTGCCTTTGACTGCAGTGTAAACTCTCAAAAGTTGCATGAAATGCTATCCATGCAACAGTCAAACCTCAAAGTCAACAGCCAAAGTCATCTAAGGCTGAATTCATACTACAGCGTTTTGAATCGCGGGCAGATCTGCCTGCGATTGCGACAGCGCTGATGTGTGATTGGTAAAACGCGGAACTCGCATTTACCACTTCAGCCCCGGAAGAATTGACCCCCAGAGTATTTCTTGCGATTTGATCTGATTGCTGTGTAAATGTCACTGGCAGGGAAGGGGTTCAACACTAGGGGGCGAGGAAGGGGTTAAGTGTGTCCTAGGGCAGTGTTTCTCAACTCCAGTCCTCAAGGCGCCCCAACAGGTCATGTTTTCAGGATTTCCCTCAGATGAAACGGCTGTGGTAATTACTAAGGCAGTGGAACTAATCAAATCACCTGTGCAAAATAATGGAAAGCCTGAAAAAATGACCTGTTAGCCTGTTAGGGTGCCTTGAGGACTGGAGATGAGAAACACTGTCCTAGCGAATGATTCTAATTGTGTGGGGGGGGATGGGCTACCAGTGACATGACAGTAATCACTGCTCCCGATCACAGGGAGCAGTAGATCAGTGTCCTGTCACTAGGCAGAACAGGGAGATGCCTTGTTTACATAGACATCTCCCCGTTCTGCAGCTCCGTGACATGATGGCGGGGACATCGAGTCCGCAGGTCCCGCAGGGAAGGGAGCTCGTGGCAGGGGGGCGCACGCCCGCACGGCGCGAAATTCAAAGTGACCTATATATATGTTGCTTTGCGCAGCCGTGCCATTCTGCCGACGTATATGTGCGTGAGGCAGTCGGCAAGCAGTTAATGGCACCTCAGTCTTCGTCCGTAGGGTTCAATGTTGAGTTGGCCCAACCTTCGATTTCAAACTAGGCAGAACAGGGAGATGCCTTGTTTACATCGGCATCCCCCCCCCCCCCCCGTTCTGCCGCTCCGTGACACGATCGCGGGCACCTGCAGGCAGGGAGCTCGCGGCAGGGGCCTGCACGCGCCCGCGCGGCGCGAAAATTCAAAGCGACGTATATATATATACACGTTGCTTTGCGCAGCCGTGCCATTCCGCCGACGTAAAAGTACGTGGCGCGGTCGGTAAGCGGTTAACCTCTTTACCACCGCGCTATAGACAATACACGTCTACAGCGCGGTCGAGTTGTACTGGGAGGACGTCCCTGGGACGTCCTTCCAGAAACCTCCTCTCGCGCGCCCCCTGATAGCGGCCGTTTACCACGTGATCGCTCTGTCAAATGACAGAGAGATCACTTGTAAACAAACCGGCGTCATGTGATGACGCCGGTTCCTCCCTCCCCTCTCTGTACCGATCGGTACAGTGTGAGAGGAGGGGGGGAGCGGAAGCAGCAGCAGCTGCTGTGGGCTGGATCTGTGACAAAGGCAGTCACAGATCCAGATATCCATCCCTCCCTGTGCAATACCACCAATACTCTTGCCCCATACTGCGCAATACCCCCCATACTCTGCAATACCCCCCATACTCTGCAATACCACCAATACTCTGCAATACCACCAATACTCTGCAATACCACCAATACTCTGCAATACCACCAATACTCTGCAATACCCCCAATACTCCGCAATACCCCCAATACTCTGCAATACCCCCAATACTCCGCAATACCACCAATACTCCGCAATACCCCCAATACTCCGCAATACCACCAATACTCTGCAATACCCCCAATACTCTGCAATACCACCAATACTCCGCAATACCCCCAATACTCTGCAATACCCCCAATACTCTGCAATTCCCTGCAATGCTCCAATACCTTGCAATACGTCGCCTATGGGGATTTTTAAGTAGCGAAGTTCGGCGCCATTCCACGAGCGTGTGCAATTTTGAAGGGTGACATGTTGGGTATCTATTTACTCGGCGTAACTTCATCTTTCATATTATGCAAAAACATTGGGCTAACTTTACTGTTTTTTTGTTTTTTTTAAGCACAAAACATTTTTTTTAAAAACAAGCGTTCAAAAAAAAGCTGCGCAAATACCGTGCGAGATAAAAAGTTGTAATGACCGCCATTGTATTCTCTAGGGTCTTTGCTAAAGAAGCATATATAATGTTTTGGGGTTCTATGTAGTTTTCTAGCAAATAAATGATGATTTTTCCATGTAGGAGAGAAATGTCAGAATTGGTCTAGGTGCTCCAGAACGCCTGATGGCGCTCCCTGCATGTTGGGCCTCTCTATGTGGCCACGCTGTGTAAAAGTCTCACACATGTGGTATCGCCATACTCGGGAGGAATAGCAGAATGTGTTTTGGGGTTTAATTTGTGGCATGCATATGCTGTGTGTGAGAAATAACCTGCTAATATGAAAGAAACAAGAATTTATTTTTTATTTTTACAGAATTTTCAGTGTTTTTTCTTTTATAGTGCAAAAAAAAAACAACAACCCAGAGGTGATCAAATACCACCAAAAGAAAGCTCTATTTGTGGGAAAAAAGGACAAAAATTTCAGGTGGGCACAATGTTGTATGACTGAGTAATTGTCATTTAAATTGTGAGAGCACCCAAAGCTAAAAATTGGTCTGGTTAGGAAGGGGGTTTAAAGCGGATGTGCCATGGGAAAATTATAAAAGCCAGCAGCTACAAATACTGCAGCTGCTGACTTTTAATATTAGGACACTTACCTGTCCTGGAGTCCAGCGCCAATCGCAGCAGAGGACGAGCGATCGCTCGTCTCTCTGCTGCTCCCCCCGCCATCCACGCTGAGGGAACCAGGAAGTGAAGCGCTGCGGCTTCACTGCCTGGTTCCCTACGGCGCATGCGCGAGTCGCGCCGTGCCCGCCGATTGGCTCCCGCTTTGTGCTGGGAGCCGAGTGTTCCCAGCACACAACGGGGGGGGGGGGCGACGGGATGTGACGGAATGCCCGTCTTTTGCCCGTGAATGCCGGGCCGGAAGTGGGTGAAAATACCTGTCTTTAGACAGGTATCTGCACCCCCCTCCCCCCTGAAAGGTGTCAAATGTGACACCGGAGGGGGGGAGGGTTCCGATCAGCGGGACTCCACTTTAGGGTGGAGAACCGCTTTAAGTGCCCAGTGGTCAAGTGGTTAAAATAAGTTTTATTCAGGAGGAAAAAAAAAAGAAAAGAAAATCCAAAATGTTGTGTTGTCCCCAAAAAATCGTCCAATGGGGATGCTAGTTCTGGTGACCTGAGGGGTCCCCTCATTTGCAGGGATTTTGTTTTTTTCACTTCCTGTTTTGGTTATGGGAGAGGAAGTGAAGGGAAGTCTCTTCAGTGGGGTACAAATTACAAAAAAAAAAAAATATAAAAAAAATAAAATAAAAGTTTTGCCTACAGTTCTACTTTAACAGGTGTGAGGAAAAAATTTAAAAAAATTAAAAAAAGTGAAAAAATGTAAAAAAAGTGAAAAAATGTAAAAAAAAAAAAAAAATTAAAAAAAATATATATATATTTTTTTTTTTAAATTGTCCCAGCAGACAACTGGTGGAAATTCACCAATAAGTTTGAGGAGACAGAAATTGCTCCCATACATCCATAGAAAGCCAAGTCAGCGGAGTCTTGTAGGACAGCGAAGAGTTAAAGTGAAGCGCAGGGCTCCTGCAGATTGAATAAGCCGTCTGCCGCAATGTGATACCCGCCAATGCCGCCTATTACTGTAACCGGCCTCCTTGGCAGACTAATTGCATTAATGCCTGGAGCTCTCCCTCTCTCTCACCCCTGTGCTGTCTGCTCTCCCTCTAATCTCCCTGAACCCAGGACCGCGCATGCAACGGTAGGAAAAAAAAAGACTATATACAACAGGAGGTTTAAATCAGAGCGAAACCCCCATCGTAAAAAAACACGAGCGCATGCGCCTCGCCCCCCAACCAAGTCTTTGCATTTACAATCCGGCGCCCAGCTCCTATCTATCACGTCGTCTTGGAAAAAGTATTGAAAAAGTATTCATACCCCTTGAAATGTTTCCGCATTTTGTCATGTTTACCAACCAAAAAAAACGTAAAAAAGTTACTTTAGCCTTCAGAAAACTAAAAATTTTAAGCCGGGCTTTGGGCATAGAAACCTCCATTTGCCTCAATAGCCAAAACGGCCTTGAAAAAAAAAAAGTATTCGCACCCCTTGAAATTTTCCGCATTTTGTCATAGTTAGTCAGGTTGAAAAAAGACACAAGTCCATCCAGTTTAACCACAAAAAAATAAAAAAATAAACAAACAAAATAAAAAACACAATACAATCCCACACACCCAACTCCAATCCCACAGTTGATCCAGAGGAAGGCAAAAAAACCCAGCAGAGCATGAGATCCAATTTGCTACAGCATGTTACAACCCAAAACGTATTTTATTGGAATTTTATGTGAAGGACACAACACAAAGTGTCACATCATTGTGAAGTGGAAGGAAAATGATACAAATAAATATGTGAAAAGTGTGGGGGGAGGGGCATTTGTATGGCGCCCCCCGGAGTCAATTCTTTGTAGGACCCCCTTTCTCTACAAGTCTTTTTGGGGGTGTCTCTACCAGCTTTGCACATCTAGAGAGGGACATTTCTCCTCCATTCTTCTTCTTTGTAAAATATCTCAAGTTCTCTCAAAATGGATGGAGAGCGTCTGTGATCAGCAATTTTCAAGTCTTGCCACAGATTCTCAATGGGATTTAGGTCTGGACTGTGACTGGGCCATTCTAATACATGAATAGGCTTTGATGTAAACCATTCCATTGTAGCTCTGGCTGTACTTTAGGGTCGTTGTCTTGCTGGAAGGTGAACCTCCCCCCGGTCTCAAGTCTTTTGCAGATTGTAACAGGTTTTCTTCTAAGATTGTCCTGTATTTGGCTCCATCCATCTTCCCGTCAACTCTGACCGGCTTCCCTGTCCCTGCTGAAGAAAGGCATCCCCACCACATGATGCTGCCACCACCATGTTTCACGGTGGGGATGGTGTGTTCAGGGGGATGTGCAGTGTTAGTTTCCCCCCACACATAGCGCGGGGGGGGGAGGGGGGTATTTCAAGGGGTATGAACACCTTTTCAAGGCACTGTGTATATATGTGTGTTTTTTTATATATATGACAAATATATATGTACACACACGCATACCATATATATGTTTATTTTTTCTTTCAACATGCAGTATATATATATATATATATATTTTTTTTTTTATTTATTAATACACAGTATATATATTTATATACTGTAAATTGATAAAAAAAATATATATATATACTGCATGTTGAAAGAAAAAATAAACATATATATGGTATGCGTGTGTGTACATATATATTTGTAGTATATATATTATATATAATATTTTTTATATGCTACAGATATATATGTACACATGCATACAGTGTATATGTATTATTCTTTTCTTTCTATATATTGTATATATATATTTTTTTTCTTTTATCAATATACAATATATATATATTTATATACTGTATGTAGACAGTATGTAGACAATTTATATATATATATATATATGTATATATATATATATATATATATATATATATATATATATATATATATATATATATATATATATATATATATAGATATACACACAGTGCATGTTGAAAGAAAAAAATAATAAAAAACGTATGTACATATATATTTGTAGTATAGATATAGATATATATATATATATATATATATATACACACACACACTGCAGTTGAAAGAAAAAAAATACAAAATATATACTGTATGTGTGTACATATATATTTGAAGTATATATATATATATATATATATATATATATTATTTTTTATATGCTACAAATATATATGTACACACATATACCATGTATATTTATTATTCTTTTCTTTCAACATGCAGTGTATATATATTTTTTATCAATAAAAAGTATATATACTTACATACTGTATATTCATAAATATATATATATATATATATATATATATATACTGCATGTTGAAAGGAAAAAAAAACTAAATATATACTGTATGCGTGTGTACATATATATTTGTAGTATAGATATAGATAAACATATATATTTTTTTATATACTACAAATATATATGCACACACGCATACAGTATATATATATATATATATACACACTGCATGTTGAAAGAAATAATAAATATATACTGTATGTGTGTACATATATATATATATATCCTGGGCCCCCAAATCTTGTGTGGCTCCACTTGGATCTCCTCCCCCCCCCGGGGGCTGGTCTCGGTGAGCCTGTAGATGGACGGGGGTTGAGTATACACAGAAGTCGCTGTGTGCGCACCACTCCCTGTGCACGGATTCCAATGTCACGTGCTTTGTGGTTAGAGAGGAAAAGTATTTATTGCCTGAGCGATGGAAAGAAGCTTCTGTTGGGGAAACTCAAACCAACCACAAAGCTGCTCAGCTATTCGGGGTGCGATGACCAGAGAGGGGTCACATGGGAGGAAGCGCCGCAATCTGCGGGCGCCCCCGTCACCAGAACTGCGGTCGTGCGCTTTTTTTAATCGTTAAGATGAAATTTTAAAGCAACACGCGAATTGATTTGGGAACGATCGGTTTATGAGGCTTACCAGCTGGAATGGAGCGCCCACAGCAACGCGGCAGGAAGTTGTCTGTGTGGCTTTATTTTATTCAATATTTTTATATTTTCTTTTATTTTTTTCTATGTGTGCCCAGCAGAGTCCCCCCTTACATCCATGTGTGCCCAGCAGCGCTCCCCCCTTCCACCCATGTTCGCCCAGCAGAGCTCCCCCCTTCCACCCATGTGTGCCCAGCAGAGTCCCCCCTTACATCCATGTGTGCCCAGCAGAGCTCCCCCTTACATCCATGTGTGCCCAGCAGAGCTCCCCCTTACATCCATGTGTGCCCAGCAGAGCTCCCCCTTACATCCATGTGTGCCCAGCAGAGCTCCCCCTTACACCCATGTGTGCCCAGCAGAGCTCCCCCTTACACCCATGTGTGCCCAGCAGAGTCCCCCCTTACATCCATGTGTGCCCAGCAGAGTCCCCCCTTACATCCATGTGTGCCCAGCAGAGCTCCCCCTTACATCCATGTGTGCCCAGCAGAGTCCCCCCTTACATCCATGTGTGCCCAGCAGAGTCCCCCCTTACATCCATGTGTGCCCAGCAGAGCTCCCCCTTACATCCATGTGTGCCCAGCAGAGCTCCCCCTTCCACCCATGTGTGCCCAGCAGAGCTCCCCCTTACATCCATGTGTGACCAGCAGAGTCCCCCTTACATCCATGTGTGCCCAGCAGAGTCCCCCTTACATCCATGTGTGCCCAGCAGAGTCCCCCTTATATCCAGGTGGCCAGCAGAGTCCCTCCTTACATCCATGTGTGCCCAGCAGAGTCCCCCTTACATCCATACGTGCCCAGCAGAGTCCCCCTTATATCCATATGTGCTTAACAGAGTCCCCCCTTACATCCATGTGTACTCAGTAGAGTCCCAACATTTGTGTCAGCGGGAGGAATAGTGTCCCATCATTGGTGTCAGTGGGAGTAATAGTGCCCCTAATTGGTATCAGTGGGAGTAATAGTGCCCTTAATTGGTATCAGTGGGAGGAATAGTGCCCCATCATTGGTATCGGTGGGAGGAATAGTGTCCCATCATTGGTATCATTGGGAGGAATAGTGTCCCATCATTGGTGTCAGTGGGAGGAATAGTGTCCCATCATTGGTGTCAGTGGGAGGAATAGTGTCCCATCATTGGTATCAGTGGGAGGAATTGTGTCCCATCATTGGTGTCAGTGAGAGGAATAGTGTCCCATCATTGGAGTCAGTGGGAGGAATAGTGTCCCATCATTGGTGTCAGTGAGAGGAATAGTGTCCCATCATTGGTATCAGTGAGAGGAATAGTGTCCCATCATTGGTATCAGTGGGAGGAATAGTGTCCCATCATTGGTATCAGTGGGAGGAATAGTGTCCCATCATTGGAGTCAGTGGGAGGAATAGTGTCCCATCATTGGTGTCAGTGAGAGGAATAGTGTCCCATCATTGGTATCAGTGGGAGGAATAGTGTCTCATCATTGGTGTCAGTGGGAGGAATAGTATCAGTGGGAGGAATAGTGTCCCATCATTGGTATCAGTGGGAGGAATAGTGTCCCATCATTGGTGTCAGTGAGAGGAATAGTGTCCCATCATTGGTGTCAGTGGGAGGAATAGTGTCCCATCATTGGTATCAGTGGGAGGAATAGTGTCCCATCATTGGATTCTTGTAATGAATTCAGGTTCCCCTTTATTAGTTCATTAGGAAACAATTTTACCAATAAAGTTTTTGTTGACGCACGCCAACAACACAAAGGTCACAGCGCCATAACAATGTAACAAATGCGCCAAATATCATCAGACTGAAGTCACAAAGTAACTTTTGCAGAAGGAGCTCGGGAATAAAAACGATACAATCTCTACATTTACATCCAAACCGTACAGATTTAACCCTTCATGATCATTAAATGAAAATCCAAAACGTTTTCATCCCCAAGGAGCCGCGATTCCCCGCCGCCTCTCCTCTGCATTTAGATTTGAAAATTTGCCTAGAAATGCAGCTGCAAGAGGCTATAAAAGGGAAGCCATGGAAGAGTCGGGCTGGGCGCCCCCCCTCCGCGCCGCCAGGGGTCCCGCACTGAGAGGAACATCTGCATATACAGCGATCCACATGTACAGATGGTTATCATTAATTGAAAAGCGGGGCTCTTCTATGGCAACCTGATACAGGCAGGATGGGGGGGGGGGGGGGGGGGGGTTAACAAGCCTGCAATTATACTACAACCCTCCGACTTGTTATCCCCAATACTCAGGAGATGGAGCCGGAATACATTCTGCTGATCTGCACTTGTCGGTGGTAACCGGAGCCGGCTAATGTAAAGGAGCACTGTGCCGGAGGACGGGACCGGCCGATCACCGGTACTTCCTACGGAGGACAAGCCAAGAACCCCCCCCCCAACCCACTATGACATCACCATAGGTGTGCGCAGCCCATTGCATAAGGGTTTCCCCCCCAAAATCTCAAATACACGTGTGTGTATATACAGTGTCATTAGAGTTATGGACGTGTCAGTAGAATAGTGGACGGTGTCAGTAGAGCAGAGGACGGTGTCAGTAGAGCAGAGGACGGTGTCAGTAGAGCAGAGGACGGTGTCAGTAGAGCAGAGGACGGTGTCAGTAGAGCAGACGACGGTGTCAGTAGAGCAGACGACGGTGTCAGTAGAGCAGACGACGGTGTCAGTAGGGCAGAGGATGGTGTCAGTAGAGCAGTGGACGGTGTCAGTAGGGCAGAGGATGGTGTCAGTAGAGCAGAGGACGGTGTCAGTAGAGCAGACGACGGTGTCAGTAGGGCAGAGGACGGTGTCAGTAGGGCAGAGGATGGTGTCAGTAGGGCAGAAGCCGGTGTCAGTAGGGCAGAAGCCGGTGTCAGTAGGGCAGAGGACGGTGTCAGTAGAGCAGAAGCCGGTGTCAGTAGGGCAGAGGACGGTGTCAGTAGGGCAGAGGATGGTGTCAGTAGAGCAGAGGATGGTGTCAGTAGAGCAGAGGATGGTGTCAGTAGAGCAGAAGCCGGTGTCAGTAGGGCAGAGGATGGTGTCAGTAGGGCAGTGGATGGTGTCAGTAGAGCAGAGGACGGTGTCAGTAGGGCAGAGGATGGTGTCAGTAGGGCAGAAGCCGGTGTCAGTAGGGCAGAGGACGGTGTCAGTAGGGCAGAGGATGGTGTCAGTAGAGCAGAAGCCGGTGTCAGTAGGGCAGAGGACGGTGTCAATAGGGCAGAGGATGGTGTCAGTAGGGCAGTGGACGGTGTCAGTAGAGCAGTGGACGGTGTCAGAAGGGCAGAGGATGGTGTCAGTAGGGCAGAGGACAGTGTCAGTAGAGCAGTGGACGGTGTCAGTAGGGCAATGGACGGTGTCAGTAAAGCAGAGGATGGTGTCAGTAGAGCAGAAGCCGGTGTCAGTAGGGCAGAGGACGGTGTCAGTAGGGCAGAGGATGGTGTCAGTAGGGCAGTGGACGGTGTCAGAAGGGCAGAGGACGGTGTCAGTAGGGCAGAGGACGGTGTCAGTAGAGCAGTGGACGGTGTCAGTAGGGCAATGGACGGTGTCAGTAAAGCAGAGGACGGTGTCAGTAGTTTTTTTTATTATTTTTTTACAATATTATTGTTCCCCCCCCCCCCCCCCCCGGGGGTGGGCAAAGAAAATGTACGGTCTACCCATCACCTGCCTGTTATTAACAGGTAGATCGTGATTGACGGGTTGTTAAGCCCTGGATTAGGGTGTCCCCAGGCACACCCGGCACACCCTGTGCGCACGCCTATGACCAATACACCGTTATCAGAAGCTGGTCCTCGCGCCCCGTGAACTTTTAGATTTAGATTTTTAGATTTAAATCTAATTTCAAAATCGAATTTCCTAATCAATTTATGCCAATATGTATTTCCCCCACAAATAGAGATTTCTTTTGGTTGGTATTTGATCACCTCTGCAGGTTTTTATTTTTTTTGCTTTGACCAAAATAAAGACCAACAATTAAAAAAAAAAAAATATATATTTTTTACTTTCTGCTATACAACATACCAGGGTTGATAAAAATCAAGAATCTTTTTATTTAAATCAGATTTTTTTTAACTGATTTTTTTTTTTTTATATTTAAATCAGATTTTTGGATTTAAATCTAATTTCAAAGTCTTCCTATCAATTGTTGCCAATCTGTATTTCCCCCACAAATAGAACTTTCTTTTGGTGGTATTTGATCACCTTTTTTTATTCATTTTAATTTTTTGCACTATAAACAAAACTAGAGCGACAATAAAAAAAATAAAAAAAAAACAATTTCTGCTATTAAACACATTTTTTATAAATTTCTCCATTAATTTAGGCCAATATGTATTCTGGGACATATTTTTGGTAAAAAAAAAAAAAAAATACCAATAAGCGCATATTGATTGGTTGGCGCAAAAGTTATAGGGCTAGATTCAGATAGTCCGCTGTAACTTTGTGCGGGCATAGTGTATCTCAGATACGCTACGCCACCGTAACTTAGTGAGGCAGGTTTTGGATTCACAAAGAACCTGCGCCCTAAGTTACAGCGGCGTAGCGTAAATCTGCCGGCGTAAGCGCGCCTAATTCAAATTTTGAAGAGGTGGGCGTGTTTTATGTAAATAAAACATAACCCCACGTAAATGACGTCTCTAACGAACGGCGCATGCCCCGTCCGTGAACCTATCCCAGTGCGCATGCTCCTAATCACGTTGCAAATAGTCAATGCTTTCAACGTGAACGTAATTTACGCTAAGCCCTATTCGCGAACGACTTACGCAAACGACGTAAAATTCGACGCTGTCCCGACGTCCATACTTAACATTGGCTATGCCTCATATAGCAGGGGTCACTTTACGCCGGAAAAAGCCTTACGTAAACTATGTAAAAAAATCCGCCGAGCGCACGTACTTTTCTGAATCTGCGTATCTAGCTCATTTGCATATTCTACGCGGAAATCAACGGAAGCGCCTCCTAGCGGCCAGCGTAAATATGCACCCTAAGATACGACGGCTTAGGAGACTTACGCCGGTCGTATCTTAGCAACATTTAAGCATATCTCAGTTTGAGAATACGCTTAAAGTTGCGACGGCAATCGCAGCAATCCCCTCCCGCAATTTCATAGCAATCCCCTCCCGTAATTTGTAACTTTGCAGCAATCCCCTCCCGTAATTTCACGGCAATCTCCTCCCGCAATTTCACGACAATCCCCTCCCACAATTTCACGACAATCCCCTCCCACAATTTCACGACAATCCCCTCCTGCAATTTCACGACAATCCCCTCCCGCAATTTCGCGACAATCCCCTCTCGCAATTTCACGACAATCCCCTCCCGCAATTTCACGAAAAATCCCCTCCCGCAATTTCACGACAATCCCCTCCTGCAATTTCGCGACAATCCCCTCGCGCAATTTCGCGACAATCCCCTCGCGCAATTTCACGACAATCCCCTCGCGCAATTTCACGACAATCCCCTCCCGCAATATCACGGCAATCCCCTCCCGCAATTTTGCGGCAATCCCCTCCCGCAATTTCGCGGCAATCCCCCGTTCGCAGCAACCGCTGCAACCCCCTCGCGAGGCACACGGCGGGAGCGCGCAAATTTAGGGATGTACATTTGCCTGCCCGTGCCATGTTGTCGACGTACATCTGTGCGGCGCCGGCGGTCGGCAAGTGGTTAAAGACCAAACCTTTTCTGACATTTGTTGCGTACAAGCTAGAAAATTACTTGGAACACCCAAACATGATCTATATATTTAGCAGAGACCCTAAAGAATGGTGGTTGTCGCAATATTTTATGTCACACCGTATTTGCGCAGCGTTTTTTTTTAAACGCATTTTTGTTTTTGAAAAAATACACTTTAATGAATAAAAAAAAAAAAAAAAACGAAACAGTAAAGTTAGCAAAATGTATTTGTATAATGTGAAAGAAAATGTTGCGCCGCGAACAATCGTGATCTTTATTTTAAGCAAAAAAATCGTAGATTCTCATTTACGTCAGAATGGCGCCGCTCTACTTTACAGACATTTAATACAGAATATCGGATTGTAAAGCACGCCGGGCTTCCCCGTGGTCCCTCTTCTCTCTTTGGGTGGCTGATTCTCGATCCCCGATCCCTGGATTGGACTCATGAATTTTACATGAATGTGTCTGACAATTGTGGGTGGGGGTGGGGTGTCCCGGGAGAATGAAGTTCCGGAAAACCAGATTTCCATAATCCACATTTCCAGTCTGTGTTTAGGGAACGCCTAGACGTGGAGGAGCCTCCTCACCGCGTGGAAAGCTCCAGAGAATACGATATTCAATTCTGCTAAAAGCGCAAATTAATTGTTACAAATAGAAATTATGTTGCAATAAATTATTTCTTATTATTATTATGAGTCCTGATTGGTGGATTACAGTATTATTTGGGAAAGGCTCACACCTGCGTCTTATCAACACCGATCACCGCCGTGCCTGGTCGCTGTAAGTAAAAGTGGCTGCGTTTGATGGGCACAGTGGCTGCAATTGAGGGGCACAGTGGCTGCGCTTGATGGGCACAGTGGCTGTGTTTGATGGGCACAGTGGCTGCGATTGATGGGCACAGCGGCTGCGCTTGATTGGCACAGTGGCTGTAATTGATGGGCACAGTGGTTGCGTTTGATGGGCACAGTGGCTGCGATTGATGGGCAAAGAGGCTGCGATTGATGTGCACAGTGGCTGAAATTGATGGGCACAGTGGCTGCGCTTGATGGGCACAGTGGATGCGTTTGATGGGCACAGTGGCTGCAATTGATGGGCACAGTGGCTGCGCTTGATGGGCACAGTGGCTGCGCTTGATTGGCACAGTGGCTGTAATTGATGGGCACAGTGGTTGCGTTTGATGGGCACAGTGGCTGCGATTGATGGGCACAGTGGCTGCGCTTGAGGGGCACAGTGGCTGTCTTTGACAGGCACAGTGGCTGCTTTTGACAGGCACAGTGGCTGAAATTGATGGGTACAGTGGCTGAAATTGATGGGTACAGTGGCTGAAATTGATGGGTACAGTGGCTGCATTTGATGGGCACAGTGGCTGAAATTGATGGGCACAGTGTCTGCGATTGATGGGCACAGTGGCTGCGATTGATGGCACAGTGGCTGCTCTTTATGGGCACAGTGGCTGCGCTTGATGGGCACAGAGGCTGCGATTGATGGGCACAGTGGCTGCGATTGATGGCACAGTGGCTGCGATTGATGGCACAGTGGCTGCGATTGATGGCACAGTGGCTGCGATTGATGGCACAGTGGCTGCGATTGATGGCACAGTGGCTGCTTTTGACAGGCACAGTGGCTGAAATTGACAGGCACAGTGGCTGAAATTGATGGGCACAGTGGCTGCATTTGATTTCTAATTTCCGGGGGTGGGGGCGATTTCAGAGACGTCTGTGCGGGTTTCTGCGCAGATGTCAATGGAAATCGCACTCCGAAAACGCCAAAAGTAGTACAGGAACTACTTTTGGGAATCGGTCGCACCCGTTTTCGAACGGTGCCATTGTCGGCAATTCCCGCCGATTTGGCAATGCGATTCGACATGTCAAATCGCATCAATGTGAACCAGGGCTAAGGCTCGGTTTCAGACTTGTGCGATGCGGGAACCGGCGCGATTCGCATCTCGCCCGCAGGCAGATTACACTGCCCTCTGCGAACCGCTGCAGGCGTCAATAAAATGGTAACCACTTGCCGACCGCCGCACGAACATTTACGTCGGCAGAATGGCATGGACAGGCAAATGGGTGTACAGGTACATCCCTTTAAATTTGCCGCCGTGTGGGTGGTGCGCACGTGCCCCTACCACGAGATCCGTGACCGTGGGACCCCGCGGACTCAATGTCCACCGGTGTCCCGCGATCGTGTCACAGAGCTGCAGAACGGGGGGGATGTAAACAAGGCATCTCCCCATTCTGCCTAGTGACAGGACACTGATCGTCTGTTCCCTCTCATCGGGAGCAGTGATCAGTGATGTGTCACAGTAAGCCACACCCCCTAACAGTTAGAATCACTCCCTAAGACACACTTAACCCCTTTCTCGCCCCCTAGCGGTTAACCCCTTCACTGCCAGTCACATTTACACAGTAAATAAAGCACTGACCGCTGTATAAATGTGAATGGTCCCAAAATAGCGTCAAAAGTGTCCGACGTGTCCGCCGCGGTCACAGCATCAGGAAAGACAGCGGCTTCGGCCTAGCTCCGGAGCCGCGGCTATCTTGGTACACCCAGCGCGGCGGCCCTCCTCTGTTTACGCCCACAGAGGAGGAGGGGCCCGCGCTCGTGGGACACACACCGCTCTCTGGTGTCTGTAGCGGGGGGGAGTCTATACTGGAGGGAGAGGGGGTCTGTACTGAGGGGGGTGAGTGTGACACCATTTTTTTTGCACCAGTGCCACCTGCCAGTGGCAATACCAGTGCTACCATCCAGTGCCAATTATTGCCACCTTCCATCCAGTGCCATCTGCCAATGCCACCTGTCAGTGCCAATACCAGTGCCACCATCCAGTGCCAATTAGTGCCACCTTCCATCCAGTGTAACCTGCTAGTGCAATCCAGTGCCACCTACCAGTGCCAACTAAAGCCATCAGTGCCACCTGCTAAAGCCAACCAGTGTTAACTATTGCCACCCAGTACACCTGTCAGTGCCCATTAGTGCCACCTGCCGGTCAGTGCCAATCAGTGCCACTTGCCAGTGTCACCTATTAGTGCCACCTGCCAGTGCCATCTGCCAATCAGTGCCACCTGCCAGTGTCAATTAGTGCCACCTGCCAGTGCCAATAAGTGCCACCTGCTAGTACCATCTTTCAGTGCCATCCAGTGCAACCTGCCAGTGCCAATAAGTGCCTTCTGCTAGTGCCATCTTCCAGTGCCAATTAGTGCCATCCGGTGCCACGAGCCAGTGCCACCAAAAAAAAATTAAAAAACGGCCTAAAATATCGGCCACAAAAATCGGCATCATATATCGGCCATCAGCCGCCCAGATTTCTAAATATCGGTATCGGCCAGAGAAAAACTCATATCGGTCTACCTCTATTCTGGCTCTCGTGCACGCAATCGCGGGTGGCCGGTGGCATTCGCACGTGCAGCGGGCGCATGAGCGTACCTGTTACGGCTCTTCAGGGAGCCGCTGTACGGGTAAAACCACTTAAGGACCGCCTCATGTAAATATACGTCAGCAGAATGGCACGGACAGGCACATGCATGTACCTATACGTCCTCTGCTTGACGTGGGTCGGGGGTCCGATCGGGACCCCCCCCGGTAAATGCGGCGGTCCTTAAGCCTCGGGGAGCGATCCGGGACGACGGCGCGGCTATTCGTTTATAGCCGCCCCGTCGCGATCGCTCCCCGGGGCTGAAGAACGGGGAGAGCGTA
The DNA here is from genome assembly GCF_905171775.1 of Rana temporaria. Taxonomy (NCBI): domain Eukaryota; kingdom Metazoa; phylum Chordata; class Amphibia; order Anura; family Ranidae; genus Rana; species Rana temporaria. The sequence continues at coordinate 11,423,071 of NC_053491.1, forward strand.
TGTAAACATGGCTTCCCCGTGCTTCACTATGGCGGCGCATCGATCGAGTGATCCCTTATATAGGGAGACTCGATCGATGATGTCAGTCCTACAGCCACACCCCCCTACAGTTGTAAACACACACACAGGTGAACCCTAACTCTACAGCGCCCCCTGTGGTTAACTCCCAAACTGCAACTGTCATTTTCACAATAAACAATGCAATTTAAATGCATTTTTTGCTGTGAAAATGACAATGGTCCCAAAAATGTGTCAAAATTGTCCGAAGTGTCCGCCATAATGTCGCAGTCACGAAAAAAATCGCTGATCGCCGCCATTAGTAGTAAAAAAAATACAAATGCAATAAAACTATCCCCTATTTTGTAAACGCTATAAATTTTGCGCAAACCAACCGATAAACGATTATTGCGATTTTTTTTACCAAAAATATGTAGAAGAATACGTATCGGTCTAAACTGAGAAAAAAAAACATTTTATATATATTTTTGGGGGATATTTATTATAGCAAAAAGTAGAAAATATTGAATTTTTTTTCAAAATTGTCGCTCTATTTTTGTTTATAGCGCAAAAAATAAAAACCGCAGAGGTGATCAAATACCACCAAAAGAAAGCTCTATTTGTGGGGAAAAAAGGACGCCAATTTTGTGTGGGAGCCACGTCGCACGACCGCGCAATTGTCTGTTAAAGCGACGCAGTCCCGAACTGTAAAAACCCCTTGGGTCTTTAGGCAGCATATTGGTCCGGGTGCTTAAGTGGTTAACAAGCATTTAACCCTTGAAGTTTTGGGGGCGGAGCTTTAAACCTGCCTGCACTGCTCCGCTTGCTGTATCCCGTTATCTGTATAAGGCACTTGACCTCTGGTGTGGGGGGGGGGGGGGGGGTCAGGTGGTATTAGATGCACCCAATGACATAAGAGGAGGAAATTCTTTCATCTGGATTAGAGTCGAGGTGAAAATGGGTAAATAGCAGCTTTAGACCCCATTCACACCTAGGCGTTTTTACGCCTGTAGCGCTACGCCTCTGCCGCCAGAGGGCTGGAAATACATGTCCCTCTATGGAGATGGTTCACATCTCCACGCCGAACGCCGGACGCCTGTCGCCTGCGGCGTGAAAAAAGGTCCCGGACCTTTTTTTCAGGCGTCTTCGAGCGTTCGGCTAGGAGATGGCAATCATCTCCATAGAGGGGGTCATCTTGGGACACATCTAGGCGGACAATACCCGCGTTTTGTCGCCGCAAATCGCGGTACAAAACGCCGCTATTTTTACCGCGATTTGCGGCGACAAAACGCCGCGATTTCGTCCGTCTAGATGTGAATGCAGCCTTACAACCCGGACTATTTCTAGTGCTGATCCCTATCACCGCTCCCCCCCCCCTCCATCACATATCCCTATACATGTACTCGCAGGCCCTCCCTCCCCCTCCCCCCTCCGGGGTTCTTCAACTAGCAGATTATGGGATGGTTTGTGATTTTCACTCTTAGTAGAAGCTGACCTGTCTTCGCTACAATCACGGGCCGCAGACGTCTCTAATGGCCCTCATTGCTGTCCCTCTGAAAAGCAATTTGCAGTGGATTGCTTTTTAGAGGGTATTTGAATGGGAGCTAGGGGGGGGGGGCCTTAGGTCGCCCTAAAATTGCAGACACGAAACAGCTTTACTCAGACGAATGGGTCGCGTTGGGCGGCCATGTTGCGCATCAAAGCCTCTGTACAGCCCTGAGCGGCTGCTTCTCCTTGGGGGGGGGCGGGGGGTAAAACCACAGCTAGAGCGCTGCAAAAGCGTACATTGCGAGGGGTTTGCAGAGCGTCCCCATTTATATGAAGAACAACAAGGGGGGTAATTGCCACCACAGCTGCAAAACATTGCGGTCATATCATGCGTACACCATGTCTACAGCAAAAAGGGGGAGCCGTTTGGGGGCGGTAAAAATTCAGCTTACTGAAGGGTCACAATCACTGGACACAATGACTAGTATGGCTCCATAATGATGACCCAATGACCAGTATGGATCTATAATGATGATACAATGGCCAGTATGGCTCCATAATGATGACCGGTATGGCTCCATAATGATGACCCAATGACCAGTATGACTCCATAATGATGACACTATGACCAGTATGGCTTCAGAATGATGACCAGTATGGCTCCAGAATGATGACCAGTATGGCTCCATAATGATGACACAATGACCAGTATGGCTCCATAATGATGACACAATGACCAGTATGGATCTATATTGATGGCACAATGACCAGTATGGCTCCATAATGATGACACTATGACCAGTATGGCTCCATAACGATGACCAGTATGGCTCCAGAATGATGACTCAATGACCAGTATGACTCCATAATGATGACACTATGACCAGTATGACTCCATAATGATGACACTATGACCAGTATGACTCCATAATGATGACACTATGACCAGTATGGCTCCATAACAATGACCAGTATGGCTCCATAATGATGACCAGTATGGCTCCATAATGATGACTCTGTGGCTCCATAATGATGACTCTGTGGCTCCATGGGTCGCACTGCCTTCAGTAATCCCATAGAAATGCCGCTGTCAGTTCCTGTTATTGTTCTCCATGTGAAGTGATTGCATTGTGTGCGATGTCTCCTTTCCTGTCGCCTCGCTCTATCAATCCTCATAACCTTCAAGCTGAACTGTTTATTTTAGAGCAAAACTTCACTTAGAAGTGAAAGTTCTGCTCATCCTCCTTTACAGCTGGGAGGAGGAACTTAGAGATCAGTCAGTAAAAGTGTCACACGCATTTAACCCCTTTGATCTCCCCTGATGTTAATCCCTTCCCAGTGTCAGTGTCATTAGTACAGTGACAGTGCATATTATTATCACTGATCACTGAATTAGTGTCAGAGCCAGTCAGTTCCCCCCCCCCCCCACAGCGTCAGTTAGTGTCAGGTTTCCTGCCACACTATCGCAGTTATAAGTTGCTAATCACCACCAGTAGTAGTATTAAAAAAAAAAAATGTTTAAATACATTTCAGTATATATCCCATAGTTTGCAGACGCTATTACTTTAACGCAAACCAATTAAAATACACATACTATGATTTTTTTACCAAAAACATTTTGGCCAACATGTATTAACCACTTCCCGACCGCCGCATGTACATATATACGTCGGCAGAATGGCACATACAGTCACATCAACGTACCTGTACGTGCTCTGCTTGACGTGGGTCGGGGGTCCGATCGGGACCCCCCCCGGTACATGCGGCGGTTCCCATGGCTTCAGGAGCGATCCGGGACGACGGCGCGGCTATTCGTTTATAGCCGCTCCGTCGCGATCGCCCCCCGGAGCTGAAGAATGGGAGAGCCGTATGTAAACACGGCTTCCCCGTTCTTCACTGTGGCGGCTGCATCGATCGAGTGATCCCTTTTATAGGGAGACTCGATCGATGACGTCAGTCCTACAGCCACACCCCCCTACAGTTGTAAACACACACTAGGTGAAACGAAACTCCTACAGCGCCCCCTGTGGTTAACTCCCAAACTGCAACTGTCATTTTCACAATAAACAATGCAATTTAAATGCATTTTTTGCTGTGAAAATGACAATGGTCCCAAAAATGTGTCAAAATTGTCAGAGGTGTCCGCCATAATGTCGCAGTCACGAAAAAAATCGCTGATCGCCGCCATTAGTAGTAAAAAAAAAAATTATAAAAATGCAATAAAACTATCCCCTATTTTGTAAACGCTATAAATTTTGCGCAAACCAACCGATAAACGCTTATTGCGATTTTTTTTTACCAAAAATATGTAGAAGAATACGTATCGGCCTAAACTGAGGGGAAATTTTTTTTTTTATATATATTTTTGGGGGATATTTATTATAGCAAAAAGTAAAAAATATTGTATTTTATTCTAAATTGTCGCTCTATTTTTGTTCATAGCGCAAAAAATAAAAACCGCAGAGGTGATCAAATACCACGAAAAGAAAGCTCTATTTGTGGGAAAAAAAAGGACGCCAATTTTGTTTGGGAGCCACGTCGCACGACCGCGCAATTGTCTGTTAAAGCGACGCAGTGCCGAATTGTAAAAACCCCTTGGGTCATTTAGCAGCATATTGGTCCGGTCCTTAAGTGGTTAAGACCCGGACCTTTAGGCAGCTAAAGGACCTGGCAAGTTTTTGCGATTCGGCACTGCGTCGCTTTAACTGACAATTGCGCGGTCGTGCGACGTGGCTCCCAAACAAAATTGGCGTCCTTTTTTTCCCACAAATAGAGCTTTCTTTTGGTGGTATTTGATCACCTCTGCGGTTTTTATTTTTTGCGCTATAAACAAAAATAGAGCGTCAATTTTGAAAAAAATGCAATAATTTTTACTTTTTGCTATAATAAATATCCCCCAAAAAAATATATAAAAAAAAAATTCCTCAAGTTAGGCCGATACGTATTCTGCTACCTAATTTTGGTAAAAAAAAAAAAAATCGCAAAAAGCGTTTATCGATTGGTTTGCACAAAATGTATAACGTTTACAAAATAGGGGATAGTTTTATTGCATTTTTATTATGTAAGGCCTAGAAAAAAATTAAAAAAATGAAAACACACAATAGTTATCCCAATTTTTTTTGTATAATGTGAAAGATGATATTACGCTGTGTAAATAAATAAAATACACAGTAGTTACCCCTATTGCTTTTTTATAATGTAAAAGATGATGTTACGCTGAGTAAAAAAAAAAAAAAACACAATAGTTACCCCAGTTTTTTGTATACAGTAATGTGAAAAATGAGGCAAGACCTAGTAAATAAAAAAAAAAAAAAAAAAAACACAATAGAATTCCTTTCTTATAATGTGAAAGATGATGCTACGCACAGTAAATAAAAATAAAAAAACACAATAGTTAACGCCAGTTTTTTTTGTATAATATGAAAGATATTTAGAGTAAATAAAAAAAAACACAATAGTTACCCCAATATTCTTGTATAATGTGAAAGATGATGTTACGCGGAGTAAATAAATAATAATAATAATAATAAAAATAATAATAATAATAATAATAAAAAAAACACAATAGTAACCCTAACTTTTTAGTATAATCAAGTGAAAGATGATGTTACGTTTAGTAAATAAAAAAATAAAAAAACTCAAAAGTTATCCCAGTTTTTTTGTATAATATGAAAGATGATGTTACGCTGAGTAAATAAAAAAAAAAAACAATAGTTACCCCAGTTTTTTTTATACAGTAATGTGAAAAATGAGGTAAGACCTAGTCAATAAATAAAAAATAAAAAAACACAATAGTTACATTTTTTTTGTATACTGTCAAAGATGATGTTACGCTGAGTAAATAAAAATAAAAACACAATAGTAACTCTAACTTTTTAGTATAATAATGTGGAAGTTGATGTTACGCTTAGTAAATAAAAGAAAAAATAAATAAATAAACTCAAAAAATAGAGTAAATAAAAAAAAAACACACAATAGTTACCCCAATTTTTTTGTATAATGTGAAAGATGATGATACGCTGCTTAATTAAAAAAAAACACACAATAGTTACCCCAATTTTTTTGTATAATGTGAAAGATGATGATACGCTGCTTAATTAAAAAAAACACACACACAATAGTTACCCCAGTAAATAAATTAAAAAAAAATAGTTATCCCAGTTTTTTTTTGTATAATATGAAAGATATTTGGAGTAAATAAAAAAAAAAAAAAACACAATAGTTACCCCAATATTCTTGTATAATGTGAAAGATGATGTTACGCTGAGTAAAAAAATAATAATAATAAAAAAACACAATAGTAACCCTAACTTTTTAGTATAATCATGTGAAAGATGAGGTTATGCTTAGTAAATAAAAAAAAAAAAAAGTTATTCCAATTTTTTTGTATAATATAAATGATTAAATTTCGTTGAGTAAATAAAAAAAAAACACACAATAGTTAACCCCAATTTTTTAGTATTATGTGAAAGATGATGTAATGCTGAATAAATTAAAAAAATTAAAAATACACAATAGTTACCCCAATTTCTTTTTGATAATGTGAAAGATGATGTTACGCACAGTAAATAAAAATTAAAAAAAGCGCAATAGTTATCCCAGTTTTTATATCATATGAAAGATATTACGCAGAGTAAATAAATTAATAATAATAAAAAAAAAAACAATAGTTAACACAATTTTTTGGTAAAATGTGAAAGATGACGTTATGCGGAGTAAAAAAAAAAAAAAAACACAAAAGTTACCCCAATTTTCTTGTATAACGTGAAAGATGATGTTACACCGAGTAAATAGATACCTAACATGTCACGCTGTAAAATTGCGCACACTCGTGGAATGGCGATAAACGCTACTTAAAAATCTCCATAGGCGACGTTTTAAACATTTTTACAGGTTACATGTTTAGAGTTACAGAGGAGGTCTAGGGCTAGAATTATTGCACTCGCTCTACCAATTGTGGCGATACCTCACATGTGTGGTTTGAACACCGTTTTCATAGGCGAGCGCGTAGGGATGGGGCGCTTTAAAAAATATATATATATATTTTATTTTCCTTTTTATTTTTACACTGTCCCTTTGCTTTATCACTTTTATTCCTATTACAAGGAGTGTAAACATCCATTGTAATAGAAAGAAGCAAAATCTCTTGTTTACCTTTAAAAGCAAAATATATATTTTTTTATAAAAATTTTTTTACATAAAAGAAAAATAAATGTCCTGCCGGAGAACAGGAAGTGACGTCACAGGTCGCTCCAGTCCTCCAAGGGCATAGAGCCGAGTGGGGGCCATCTTGCCCTCACTCCACTTCTTCTCCAGACCCCCCCCCCCACCAAAAAAAGTAAACTTTGTATCCATTTAGGATGTCCTCCCCAGAAATGTATCTATATTATCCGTTACACTGTTTCCAGGGATGATCCCACAGAGACAGAGTTGCTCTTAGCAAATGCGTTTTTACTGCGATTTTGCTGTGCTTCAGATGCGTTTCCTGTGCGTTTTTGGATTGCCTGCACCCGTGAAAAAATAAAGGACGCGACTCAAAAACAAAACGCATATCGTGGTACGTTTTTAACCGTAATTTCCATTCATTTTGATGGGGAGGTTGCGTTTTTGGTGCGTTTAGGGCTGGTTCGCGCCACAAAAAACGCACTCTAAATCTGTTTCCGGATGTATTTTTTTGCGTTTTCCGGTGCATTTTTTGATGCATTCAAGGTGCTTTTTTTATTATTTTATTCCTGTTTTTTTTTTTCCACTGGGGTCTGGTGCATTTTTGATGCGTTTCAGTGTATTCCAGTGCGTTTTTTTATGCGTTTCCAGATGCATTCAAGGTGCTTTTTTAGTATTTTTATTTATTATTATTTATTTATTATTATTATTTATTTATTTAATAATTATTTTATTTTTTCCCACTGGGGTCTGGTGCATTTTTGATGCGTTTTATTGTATTCCAGTGCGTTTTTTTATGCATTCAAGGTGCTTTTTTATTATTTTTATGTATTATTATTATTTATTATTATTATTTTTTTTTTTTATTTATTTAACCACTTGAGACCCCTGCTACTGACAAAAGACGTCAACAGCGCGGTTCTAAGGTGCCAAATGGACGTCTTTGGACGTCATTTGAAAGCATTACCCGCGCGCGCCACTGGGGGGCGCGCGGCGGGTAACCACTGTGCCGCCGCATCGCTGGGGACCCGATGCGTGTACCTGGCGGTCGCGATGTCCGCCGGGTACACGCGATCGTCGGTAAGACAGCAGGGTCGTGGAGCTCTGTGTGTAATGATAGGGTGTAAACACAGAGCTCCACGTCCTGTCAGGGAGAGAGGAGACCGATCTGTGTCCCTTGTACATAGGGACACAGCATCGGTCACCTCCCCCAGTCACCCCACCCCCACACAGTTAGAACACACCCAGGGAATACATTTAACCCCTTCCTCACCCCCCTAATGTTAACCCCTTCCCTGCCAGTCACATTTATACAGTAATTAGTGCATTTTTATAGCGCTGATCGCTGTATAAATGTGACTGGTCCCAAAATTGTGTCAAAAGTGTCCGATACGTCCGCCGCAATATCGCAGTCCCAATAAAAAATCGCAGATCGCCGCCATTACTAGTAAAAAAAAAAATCATAATTCTGTTCCCCATTTTGTAGGCGCTATAACTTTTGCGCAAACCAGTCGCTTATTGCAATTATTTTTTTTTTTTTACAAAAATACGTCGAAAAATACGTATCGGCCTTAGCTGAGAAAAAAATAGTTTTTTTTTAAAAAAAATTGGGATATTTATTATAGCAACAAGTAAAAAAAATATATATATTTTTTAAATTGTCGCTCTTTTTTTGTTTATAGCGCAAAAAATAAAAACCGCAGAGGTGATCAAATACCACCAAAAGAAAGCTCTATTTGTGGGGAAAAAAGGACGCCAATTTTGTTTGGGAGCCACCCCGCACGACCGCGCAATTGTCAGTTAAAGCGACGCAGTGCCGGAAGCTGAAATTTCGCCTGGGCACGAAGGGGGTTCATGTGCCCAGTAAGCAAGTGGTTAATAATTATTTTATTTTTTTCCCACTGGGGTCTGGTGCATTTTTAATGCGTTTGTGTATTCCAGTGCGTTTTTTATGCGTTTTACCGCGTTCCAGTGCAGGAAAAATGCAGCATGCTCTACTTTTTTTTTCTGGAACTGACAGCGCTGGTGCGAACTATGCCATTGGAAACCATATAACCGACTTTCCAATGCCTTTTGGCCTTATTCTTGCGTTTTTCTTGCAGGGTAAAAAACACGGGAAAAATTAATAAGCGTGAAAGGGCCCTAAGCTGGAAGTGTCCCCTCTCCGGGACCCAACCGCTTATGACAGGATGATGGGGATACGCGGTATACGACCAATGACAGCACCTAATAACACACGGGGGGGGGGGGGGGGGGGGGTAATAACACCACCACAGGGTCCTCTGTACAATCACAACAAAGGATCAATAAGCTGAATGTGTCACTTCTTTAGCCCCTCCCCCCCCTCACTTTGCACCCAGTTGGGACGTCACATAGGAATGCACACTATATTACCAAAAGTATTGGGACGCCTGCCTTTACAAGCACATGAGCTTTAACCACTTGAGAGCCGCGCTATAGACGAAAAACATCCACAGCGCGGGTCACACAAATCTTGTCGGAAATTCCGACCGGCAAGAACGCCGGCGCCGTAAAAGACGTACGACGAGCCGAGATCAATGAAGTTCAAATAGGCAGTCCGGCTCTTCTGCTTGATTTCCGAGCATGCGCAGGTTTTTTTTTTTTGCGCGTCGGAAGCGGATTTTCCGATAGGAACTTTTTCCCGTCGGAAAAGTAGAGAACCTGCTCTCGATCTTTTGTTGGCGGAAATTTCCCGACAGCAAAAAGTCCGATGGAGCCTGCACGAGGTCGGAATTTTCCGACCAAAAGCTTGCGTTGGACTTGCCGGAAATTTCCGATCGCGTGTGTGTGCGGCATAATTCATCCCAAAAAGTGTTCTGTTGGGGTTGAGGTCAGGACTCTGTGCAGGCTCTCAGAGGCTCGATGAGTGGCTGAGCCAGGTGCCGGTCCAGGCATGTGGGCGGATCCCGACTTCAATAACGATCTGGACCAGCGTCTGTAACATCAGCAGACAGCGGACTTCAGCCCCCCCGCTGTCAGCTGAAAACGGGTCACGGGAGTGCGGAAGGAACTGCACTCCTGGGATCCACCAGCTTTACTTCCCTTTAATGATTGTTTTCCGTATGAGTTGTGGTTGTAATATTTGGAGATTTATTTAAAGTCGCACTCTATACATTACTTTTCTATGTGCCCCTCCCCCCCCCCCCCCGGGACCCCCATCGCCGAGGACAGGATACAATACAGGGGGAAGCAATAGATGACCGATAACCAGAAGAAAACTCCATACAGCCAGACTGACCATCAAAGGACACTTTGTACGTCCCCCTCGGGGGCGGGACCGCAGCCTCGTCATCAATGATTGGAAGGAAGGTTATAAATTGATAAGTAAAAAAACTACAAGCTGGAGGAGGCGTCACTTCTCCAGGCCCCTCCCCCCCAAATCAGGAAACTTTGTTCCCAGCTGGGATGTCATACAATGTATCAGTTCTCAGTCACACAATTCTTCCAGCGGTGATGACATCCCGACACGCCCATTGTCACTTCACCAGGCCCCTCCCCCAAAAAAGGGAACTTTTTACCCAATTGGGTGTCTCAGGCCCCACCCCTCAACTGGGTATAGTGATACACTTGGTGGAGATGCTCTGGGTGGCGAGGCCCCTCCCCCCTGGTCTGAGGCCCCTCCCCCTGGTATCAGGCCCCTCCCCTCACCTGGGTATAGTGATACACTTGGTGGAGATGCTCTGGGTGGTGAGGCCCCTCCCCCCCGGTGTCAGACCCCTCCCCTCACCTGGGTATAGTGATACACTTGGTGGAGATGCCCCTCCCCCCGGTGTCAGGCCCCTCCCCTCACCTGGGTATAGTGATACACTTGGTGGAGATGCTCTGGGTAGTGAGGCCCCTCCCCCCGGTCTCAGGCCCCTCCCCTCACCTGGGTATAGTGATACACTTGGTGGAGATGCTCTGGGTGGTGAGGCCCCTTCCCCCGGTGTCAGGCCCCTCCCCCCCGGTGTCAGGCCCCTCCCCCCCGGTGTCAGGCCCCTCCCCTCACCTGGGTATAGTGATACACTTGGTGGAGATGCTCTGGGTGGTGAGGCCCCTCCCCCCCGGTCTCAGGCCCCTCCCCTCACCTGGGTATAGTGATACACTTGGTGGAGATGCTCTGGGTAGTGAGGCCCCTCCCCCCGGTGTCAGGCCCCTCCCCTCACCTGGGTATAGTGATACACTTGGTGGAGATGCTCTGGGTAGTGAGGCCCCTCCTCCCCGGTGTCAGGCCCCTCCCCCCCGGTGTCAGGCCCCTCCCCTCACCTGGGTATAGTGATACACTTTGTGGAGATGCTCTGGGTAGTGAGGCCCCTCCCCCCGGTGTCAGGCCCCTCCCCTCACCTGGGTATAGTGATACACTTTGTGGAGATGCTCTGGGTAGTGAGGCCCCTCCCCCCCGGTGTCAGGCCCCTCCCCTAACCTGGGTATAGTGATACACTTGGTGGAGATGCTCTTGGTAGTGAGGCCCCTCCCCCCGGCCTCAGGCCCCTCCCCCCGGTCTCAGGCCCCTCCCCTCACCTGGGTATAGTGATACACTTGGTGGAGATGCTCTGGGTAGTGAGGCCCCTCCCCCGGTGTCAGGCCCCTCCCCTCACCTGGGTATAGTGATACACTTGGTGGAGATGCTCTGGGTAGTGAGGCCCCTCCCCCCGGTGTCAGGCCCCTCCCCTCACCTG